>NC_056725.1:1653415988-1653553488 GCF_019279795.1 Protopterus annectens
GATTGCTTGATTTTGCTAGCCCCATTATTTCAACCATTTTTTATTAACTTTGCTACTTATCTGAACTGTTTTTGAAATATTATACTGTTTCCACTTTAAATTATCATTTTTTTCAGTGTTTTTTATCTGTTTAACTGTAAAGGGCTACACAATCAAGTGTGATAGCCTGTTTTCTGTGTTATAAGTGTTTTTATTGCTGTATTTGCTTTAACTTAAAAAAAAATCCTATCCCTCTACTCGTTTCCCACCTTTTTAGAACTAGTAAAGTCTGGTTTTCACATTTGACTGCATTCTGGCTTGTTTGTAAGTTTTTGTGTTGCCCAGACCTTTCTAAGATAGAAGGAAGCTTCTCTGTTCATCAGTGAGAGTGGTGAGCTTTGGAACAGCCTATCTGTTGCTGGAGGAGTGGTTTCAGCTCAGAAACTGTAGTTTTATTGGCCATTTTGGGCTATTTCTATTCCGTTCATCTTTCTGTTTAAAAACTTGCCCCTGGATTCATGAATCCTCCATGTTAGACTAAATTAGTCTTACTTGGAAACTGCAGTTGAACGATATGACATCAGTGTGTCATGCATATTCATGAGGGCACGCTGACTCCACTCCAAGTCTAACACGGACCATGGAGGAAGGCAGGGGGCATGTCTGACTGCTGTGCAGTCCAAAGGTCCACGCCCCTGCAAGTGCCTGAATAGTGAAATGTCAACACACATGAGCGAGTCCGCTCAAATGTCTATGTACCCAACACTACAATCCCTGACATTGTAAACCCCCAGTACAGTTATAAAAAGTAAAACTTTATTTATTTTTTTTTCTAATTCCCAATAGAGCTGCCCGTATTTGCGTGCGTTTGCATGGGTGTGCCCATTGCTTAGCTGCAGTTAGCAATCTCGACACTGAAGAGCATAATAAGGAATGTTTATGCAAATTAAGCCAAATAGCAATCGCATAGTGGTAGAGCCTTCGCCTAAAGAGGAGGCATTCACAGTTCGAGTCCCACCACACCCCTTTCTATTTTATGTTTTAAATTAGTATATGAAATAATTCCTGACATATATGATTAAAATTTTACTAAAAAGCATTGAAATGGCCTATGTATCAGTGAACAAAGTGTGCATTTATAAAGGATCCTGACATATAATTGCCCGTTGTTAAGCAACGCTTTACCCAGCACAATATAGTTGCCCCTAGCTAAGTAGCACTTTACCTAGCACAATACAGTTGCCCATAGCTAAATAGTGCTTTACCCAGTGCAATCAGTTTGTGCGAAGGTGCACACCGCACCAAACAGCGCACCATCGGGCAACGTGGAGCAAAGTAGAGCAAAGTTGCCTAAACACAGCCGCACCCCCTAGCCTGTCTAGACAGTAGTAAAATAAAAAGCAATAACAAGGTTCAAACCCAGGACACTGTGCACCATAATCCCAGCACTGGACCACTAAGCCATGACAGCTTAGGATAAACAGCCACTGTTAACACACATATACTTATAAATGCTAGATTAACCATTGCTAAGCAGGTCTGCAGTCAGCCGAGAATTTTCAAAAATGGCCAATCATAAAAAAGTTTGGGAAATGCGGCATATTTAAGCTGCATAGGTGGGAATACTCGCATAACTGATTGTAGCTCCCATCTGCAGTCAGAATGGCTGGTGCTGGAGAGGGTACACGCTTTTGAGCGCAACACTGGGGCATCAAGGAGTCAAAATACATGGTTTGGCTCCTTGTCCTCCTCCTCCATTGGTCCTGTGCCACCTTTGGGTGAAAGTGCTGCAGGGGATGAGACTCGCCCCCCCCCATGCAAGCATGGGCAGAGAAGGGCCACCTGTCACCCTCTGAAGGGTCTGGGCTCTGGTGCGTAGGGAGATGCAGCGTACAGTCACTGATCCCCTATGCCAGCTCAAGGTGAGAGTGGTGCAACTCATGGGTGAGCCTGCCTCTCCTACGCAGCCCCCAGCACAGCCACCCTCGGGGCTGTGAAGGTGCAGTGGTGACTGCCCATGGGTGAGGATCTCAGTTCCACTGTTACCATCTGTGGGCTCATGGGCTTGCAATTTCCAAACATCCATCCCCGTCAATTGTGTTCACCCACCCCATGTGTCATACTCCGCCACTGTATGCGTCTTGTTTGTGTTGTCTGTTTACCTCCCCAACCTACCTCCCCAAATATATCTACTTCTTCTACCTCACTTTCCACTCTCACCTGAAAAAAAAAAAGGGCAATCTGTTCCCACAAAAACATTACGCTCCATACATAGCTGCCCATTTCGCACACATGTCCGCTGGACATGTAAACTGATTATTATAATTGGCAGTACAACATACTCTGTTGTTCTCACCCCTCTCTCAGGGGTGGAAGGTTTCAAATTTCACTCCAAATTTATTGCATATGCACAGCTGTTGCTGGTAAAGAAATGGGCAGCTATGGACCTTCCCTACACCCGTCCTGCACATCCCGAGCTTTTTTCCTTACTGTCTTTCCCTCTCTGTGCCCACTTTTCACCACTTTCCTATCTCCCCATTTTTTTTTCTTTCAAAGAAATTAGCACAGGGGTTAGCGGGAGTAAGCACTTTTAAGCAGTAGTTAGCGGGTTTAAGCGAGTGTGCACATGTGTGCGCTTAGCTACGTATTGCTAAGCATTGTGCAAACCCACTTACAACTGCTTAAAAGTGCCTTAGTCACTCCGCATGGCAGGGCCCTTGTTCTGCTGAGCAGCAAAACACCTCTGTCAGTCTCGAACTCCGACCTTGGGCACACTAGACTGTATGACATACCACTAGGCCACAGTAGATTTACAACAAGTTGGTGCTGTAATAAATATATCATGCATTACAATGAGTGAATGTAAAGGGAAAATAGGAATGTCATAACACAAATCTTGTTCTGTGGATCTTTACCAGCAGTTGTTGTGGAATTGCATGGCTTGACTGTGAAAAGAGAACCAGCCATTCTAGCAGGAAATAATGTTACAATAGCACTTTACAAACCCCACACAGTATCAGAGCAGGATAAACACTGGTATATTTGAATAGGGTAGAGGCCATACTTCCCAACTTTGACTGTTTTCAGGGATGTCCCTGATTCCTAAACAAATGTTAAGTTTGTCCCTCAGAATCCCTCTGAAAAGTACTGATGGTAGGCCGAAGAGTGAGGAATTACACTTAATGAATAATGTCAATAAGTAATAGTACACACTCCATGCACGTCAGAAAAGGTGTATTAATGCATATGCTCTGATTCTCTCACAGTCTCAACTTAATGTCTGTAATATATTACAGGTGTACCCCACTTATATGTACCTTTCCCTGAGGCTGTTCAGATATATACCTGAGTGTATCAGAGGCCTGGCAGAGGCAGAAACACACAGGCATTTTAGCTTGTCTGCTGTTAAACACTCTGCAAATAGCTTTGGAATGAGTCCCACAAGCATACCCTTATGTAGAAGTACAACACAGAAATATCAACGGATGTAGCCATGTACTGTTAGCAACCAATTGTGACAATGCCATTGTTCCAGAGAAGAAAAGACCGGTGTGGTGCACATACAAAGAATAATAGGCTAACCTCTGGCTACCATCTGGATATGTCCACAAGTGGGAGCTACACAGACAGACTACTTGCCTTGTTAGACTAACAGGTACACAGCAACCCTGTATGTTCAGCAAGATAAACATCACACAGTAATATATAATGCTCTCTGTACTTCTGCACCCCTACCCAAAAGAACAATATACCTGTGTATTCAGGCTCTACCAAGAATGTAGGTAGGCATACTCAGTACTGAAATGTGTCCAGTTGTCTTGAGCAGCCCGTGCTAATGTCAACACAAATAAACAATAAACTGTTCAGAAGTGAGCTAATTAATATTTACAGTATAGTAGTTCACAAACAGTTCATGTGCCAGCGGAATACATTGCAATAACTACTTTTGTATGGCAGTTAATTATTTAATTAGAAAAGAAAGTACATACTCCCATGTATCTTGTGTAAGCATGTGGAGGGGTGAGTAAAATTCTGCACTGACAAGTGTGTACTAGAAGCAGCAACGTTCAGGTTTGAGTACAACATGCAAATCACTGGCTACAACCCTAGCTTCAGAGATAAGAAGTATGCCAACCTTCTGACTGACACAACGGTGTCCACAGCAAACAAGCATGGGCCCTACTTTGGAAAGCTGAAAGGGCTACACCTACCTAACCTAGCATTTTATAGCAGTGGGCTGCTATGACAGTGCGTACTGCAATTACCGTAAAGCAGGCTGCATGCAATTAGTAAATGGTGGGCACCAATTGGTGTAGAGGCCATCACATGCACATGTGCAGATACCTAGAAAAGCAGGCTGTACTTGCTGTCTACACATGCAATAATCTCATTGCAGCAAGAGAGAGCAAGAGAGCGAGAGAGAAAGCGACAGAGACAGAGGCAGAGACACAGACACAGACCAAGACAGACAGAGAAACACAGAAATAGAAAGAGCAACAGACAGAGAAAAAAAATCCTTTAAAAACAAACTGAGCACAGCAATACAAATGAAAGGTATGTAACACATATGTATTTGCTGGAATGTAATAGATGTTTATGAAGAGTACTCTACATACTGTGAATCATCCATATGTGGCAGCAGTACATATCTCTATGTATATGTACATGTGCATAGGGCAAGGGACATACTGCAACTGTTTGTGAAAGGTGTACATATATACGTTGTTGAAGGTTGTTATGTGCATATTTCTATGTAGGTTGTAGTGTGTGGAAAAGAAAATATCATGCAGTTCTGGTATATGACATGTGGTGGTTAAACGCTGTGGGTATGCTCTGTCAGTTTTGCAGTGTTGCAGCCAGTGAGGCCTGCTAAAGCTAAATGGGCTGAGGACACCTTCAATTCAGTCTGCACAATACTGTGCAATATTATTACATAACTGTATATCTCACAACTGTCGCATAAGTGATATTCCCACCATGAATAGTAGACTGTATATGTGCCTATATGCACATCTATATGTACAGCAATGGATGTTTATATGTATGTGTGTGTGTGTGTGTATATATATATATATATATATATATATATATATATATATATATATATATATATATATATATATATTTATATATATAGATAGATATAGATATATAGACATATATATATATATATATATATATAGATATGTAGATATATATATATATATATATATATATATATATATATATATATATATATATATATATATATATATATATATATATATATATATATACATAGATAGAGGGAGAGAGACATGGGGCATACTTACTGTGACAGGTGCCTGGTGACCAAGGTATGGACTGAAGCTCAGTGTTGACACTGCAGTGCCATCCCTTCTTGCCAAAACACTGTACCCATTAACTACCACATAGGTGATAGTCTACCTAACACCAAAAGTGTGATAAGGGGAAATGGGACACAGGTGGACAGCAGCCTCCCCTTTGATAATCACAGTGCCACACTGGTCATGTACTCTGTCTATGTGGTACACATCATCACAAAAGGTGTGTCATCTAGGGAAATATAGGTCAGTGTTCCCCTCTACTTATCACACTTAAAACCCATTAGAGAGTACAAAGCCAACTACAGCAACTGGAAAGGCCACAGACATACCTCACAAAGAGTAATACCGGCCTCAAACAGATGCCCTATGCAGACAGACTCACAAAACCAGAGCTACCCTGTGTTGCATAGCGCCTACTCAGAGGTGACCTCTGCCTAACATACTGAGCTATGTCACACCCATAGCTGTTGGACATCCTCCACGTAAACATGTTACAATCCATCCCAGATACACACTCTAGGGCCTTACACCTTGTCAGCTCACTAAACAGCACATGCTGGAGGGATAGAGTCCTAACTCAGAGACTTGCCATACTCTGGAACAAACCACCTGTCAATAGCAAACAAAGCTCCTCATTAGCAGTTGTCATAAATACTCCTGATGATTGTTTGGGAGATAAGAAATACACCCCGGGAATTACCTCTGTGGCTCTGGTTGACAGGGGCAAGTGAAATTAAATTGCATGTGTGTCAAAGGCCAGGGTAGCGTATGGCTAGGCTACTGTAGGCCTTAGGGCCAATAGTGTATTACCTACCCATGACACGATGCACACACACGTACTTAGTGCAATAATTGCTATGTGAGATTGACTGAGTGTGATGGTGAATATGTTGGTGAATGTGTGCAAGGTCTGTAAAGGTGTAATAGCTTAGTGTGAAATTGTTTCTGTCATGGTAGTTTGTGTCCTAGCTGTTATCCCAGCAAAAGATGTGCATGCTATTGCTAGGCAGAAAAAGTAATATGGCATACGGTGTGACGTAGTCCCTTGTTGTCGACTGTGGTGTCCCATTGTAGGCTAAAGCAATACATGTATGCTTAGTGGGTGGTACTGCTGGTGAATCCAACTCCCATATGAACTGTAGTACTACCTGAAGCTGTAGGCCTAAACAGTACAGTATGGTGTATGTTCACATTGCTTGGAAACACTGTTTTGTGTCTTCCCTGTAGTCCTCACAGATTACATACCTCAGGCATAAGGTTTTGTAAGTAGTGACACACAGTACTGTATGGTACACAGGTAAAGCTCATCTGGATTGGCATACATTTGTGTGTTGTTTGTATGTCTGATGTGTGTGTAATTATGCCTATACCATGCCCTCAATCATATCTGTGTTACATGGTACACGTGTGTATCTAGCAACATGTATAGTCTAGTACAGCAGCATGCCACCTATATCAACAACTGTGCACATATGTTAGGCAGGGGTTTGGCATCAAAGACTACTGTGGTATACTGGTAATACTGTAACTGTACTTTACAGTCATTGCAATGGATGACGTCTTTCCTCATCCATTAGCTTGCTATATACCTCCTGTGGCTAGGTGGTGCATTGTATCACATACAGTGTGTCATGTACTGTTCTATAGTCTTACATACTGGTTTCACTTTGTTGCTGTGCAGAACATGGTTTAATATATAGAATGTGCCAGGCACTGTCATGCAGTTGTAGGCTGAGCACTGATATGTGGTATTAAAGTGTGTATCTACTGACAGCCAATAGGTTGCTATATATGGCATCTCATTGATGTATGTACTTTAGAATGTTAAGTGTGCCACATGACTGGCTCACAATTATTGTTTTATTGTCTTCCAGGGACATGTCTCACAATCGCAAACCTGCATATTCCCCTGAAGAGGAGGAAATAATCCTAGACGAACTACTACAACATCACACCCTGCTGTTCTCCAGAACTAGCCAGGACCAGCATGGGCGCACTGCACTGTGGCAAGATGTCCATCGGGTGAATGATGTAGGCATGCATAACCAGACATATGAGCAGGTACGCCATCACTGCAGTGATTTAATCAGACATGTCCGGCAGCATGCCTCCGATGTCCACAGACAACAGCTTGCCACAGGTGGTGGTGCAGCATCACATCCACCCCTCACCAGAGTGGAAGAGCTGCTCCTCAGCATTGTGGATCCTGGCCAACCACTACAACAAACATGTGTCATTATGGAGGCTGGAGTCACCCAGCAAGTTGACTCAGAGAGTGCAGGTAACATGGCATATCTGTAGACTACTGTTAGCTCGATTGTTAGAACATGCATATGTCAGATGTGTGCTGTGTATTTAGAAGATGTGGAGCCTGGTGTTGTGCAATTCTGATAATTTGGTACATAATCTGTATGCCTGTGACTGTCACCCATTGTACTGCTGTAAAATTGCAAACTCACAGCAGCAATGCCATAGTTGTTGACACTGACAAACTGTCTCATATCCTTGTAGGTCCCTTTGGTGTGACAGCAAGACAGCACACCCATGCTGGTGAGTGTTCTACATTTAATATAGCAAATAACATATGAATGGCATAGGAGAGTTGTAGGCCATATACACATGTAAAACACCTACACATAATGCATGCTCTGCATGTTTTCTGTGGGACTATGCACATCCCAGTAACATGAGTAGTTGCCTCAAACACATGCAATACACATAGCATCCCAACCAATTGTGGTACACTGTATAGGCAGAGTCAATACACATGCACACAACATACACCACTTTGTCATACGCAGTAAGTGTTAATATGATACACATGGCGTATTTAGACACCTGCTGTAAGGTCAGACTCCAGTATCCCAAATGTCATCCACACAGCACACATACTATACCTAAGGGGTAGAGGTGTATCATGGGGCAGTGTGGAACTCTTCAACACACAACACAACACATTCATGTTAGGCAATGCCTCCTATTGAACACCTTACATACCCATGTAACAACTGCCTGTGAAATGGTTAATGTAGCCAAAGTGGTGCAGTTCACATAAAGCAAGATAGTTGCCAGTGTGGCAGTGTGGCACACATTAGTGGCCTTGAGTGACCACATGATGCTGCCTGATGATGGCTCATGGTACTACACTACATCCAGTTACAGTAACTACAGTACTACACATAGCATTCATTGCTATACACCTGACAGTTGTGTGCATCCGGCCATGGTATGCATACCTATGAGTGATGGTGCACAGAACATTGTAAAGCGTGCACAGCAATGTTGTGTCCATGTACACATTGTGTTCCAGGGTGAGGCCAATCATTGAACAACACACATGCATCAATGACATGTATACTGTTATTAACAAGGACTCTCTACACTCGCACTGCATGCTTTTGAGCAACACACATCCTGCATGCTGACATGTGTGATAGTACTCTTTGGCTTGTGATACTGTACTTCACCATCAACCACTAATGAGTATGTTCTGGATTGCTGTTGGTGTGTGTGTGTGTGTGTGTGTGTGTGTGTGTGTGTGTGTGTGTGTGTGTGTGTGTGTGTGTGCCAACTTTACTGAGTAGTGTATTTGTGTGCATGTGTGCATGTGTGCATGTGTTCATGTGTGCATGTGTGCATGTGTGTATGTGTTCATGTGTGCATGTGTGCATGTGTTCATGTGTTCATGTGTGCATTTGTTCATGTGTTCATGTGTGCATGTGTTCATGTGTGCATGTGTTCATGTGTTCATGTGTGCATGCGTTTATGTGTGCATGTGTGCATGTGTGCTAACATCATGTACAGATTGTAAAGTGTGTTTCCTGTCTTCCTCTCACAGGTCTTGAGGTTGTGTTGGTTGAGTGCAGCAGGGAGGTTTGACAGGGTCTGCCATTGGTCTGCCAATTGACAGTACACAGCTTTCCACCATATCTATGCACACATTCATACTGCCAATACATCCCTCATCACCAATGGCCTTAGTTGAGGGACAGCATACAGTAGGCATTGACCAGGATAGTGTGGTATTTATGGCACATGCATCCCCTCACAGCAGCCATACCCATGACTCCTGGAATGGTACCACATAGGCAAATGTCCAGGGGGTCTCGTGGGAGCACTGCTGGTCATAATGCCCCTGGCAGATGTGCCCCCATAGGTCTTACAACCTCAGGTATGTTCCAGGCAGTAATGCAGGCTCAGGCATGTATGGAACGGTACACCAGACAGGGACTAAGTGTGCAGAGGGCCCGTAACACCGGTATCAATGACAATATCTGTGACCTTGCCGGTGCCATCCATAATTACACCGAGGTCATTGATAGATGTTGGGGGGAGACACTAGATGTCCTCCACAATGTCATGTCCATGAGCCAGGACAGTGCAGGACGGCTGAGACATTGACATGGATGTATGCCATCAACATCAGCTGACAGTCGTCGCGGATGACACACAAGTCACAGCCACTCCCGTAGTGGCAGTAACAGCCCTAGCAATGTTGGGGCTGGGCTGTCAATAGACCATCCTAGAAGACCACGTGCACTTGGCTCTGGCCAGTTCCAGCAGGGACATGGGTCCAGTCGACATCCCTCTGCCTCTGATGATAGTACCCAGTCTGGCTTAGTACCTGATACTGTCCATGGCACCCCTGCCAGGCACAGGTACTGTGTGTGTGGCCAGAGACAGTGATCTCTACAGCCTGGCAGGTACAGTCTGTGGCTGTCCCACAACCTCCCGTATTTGTCAGTCACATGGTGGAACTGTGTGCATGCAGACACACACACATAAACCAAACACCTAGGGCTAACACATACACACACACATTGCATCAACACTGACCCATGCTGTACTGTTGTCCCTCACACATACACACACACACACACACACACACACACACACACACACACACACACACACACACACACACACACACACACACACACACACACACACACACACACACACACACACACACACACACACACATACACGTCGATTGGATGGGTTATTGTCGGGCTCTGGCAAACCAACAACACCCCCTGTGCATATGATGAAACTGTGCCACCTCCTGTCATCTGTAACATTGATGCAGGACCAGGATAACATGGTGCTGATGCACAGGGTGACTTAATAGCATTGTAGCAATGTTAGCATGTTGTCAACAGTAAAGTGTAATGATATCCTTGTAGGCATATCTGAGCAGGCATGATGCATTAAAGCTATGATTATCAATGTAGTATTGTTTACACCAGTGTTAATTCCAAACATGTATTGTCTGCCCATATGCCACTTGGCTGATGTGTGTAGTTCTGGCAGCATGTGTTGGTGAGTGGACAGTACTTGTGTGATGTGTGTAGTACAGATTTGCAGGTGTACATTTGTGAACATGGTGGAGGTGCACTGTCTGCATGTACGTGCATAGTGGACACATGGGAAGGGTGACATGCCCTGTATTACACAGTGTTAACACTTCATAGTTTCTATTGGTGGCCAGTATGCATTTTACTACACATATGTTTCAACTTGTGTACACATGTGAGTATGACATGGTTTGACACTATGCTGTGGGTGATACTGTTAATATCTGTCATTGGTTTGCATTCTGGTAGTATACACAACCTCAACAGCCTGACTATAACCAATCGTTAGATGATGTCTTTACAACTGACACACAGATGTAGGATACACAGTAGCATTTGGATCCTTCCGGTACTATACTATACCAGTAACCATTCCTGGGACCACTCCTGTATGGCATATAGCCCTCTTAGGTATAAGCAAATACACTAGGGATATGTCCGTCCACATCTGGTAATGCATACAGTGGCCTACAATGCATTCTCCTGATGAGACACTTGTCCTCCACAAGGGTATCATACAGACAGATACCTGTTGACCAACCCATGCTGTAAAGCTATAAGCCAACTATAGCATAATCATCCACATTTACTAAACATAGTATCCCAACAGTACCACATAGGTAGTAGCCCACAACATGTAGAAGGGGTACCGATGTGTATATACAGCCACATTTTATGTCATCTGTCCTTTGGTATTCACATTTCCAAAGGTATTCTGAAGTCCCTCTATGTATCACATAAGCAATAAGGGGTCTGTATGCATATCCACGAAGTTGTTGTACACCTATAATGAATGTCCATTATTGACAGACTTTGCTGTTTTTGAACATGTCTGAAATATACCCCAGGCATGAACCCTCACTCACACTATTATATAGAAACTGTCATTGGTGTGTGTATCACAGATGACCTAGGCCACAGATCAGTACAGTGGCTGGCCTTGTCACAAACATGCATATGTGACCTAAGGTCTGAGAAGCAGCAGCACAATCTGTCAAAGGTAACAGATGTATTCATGTAGAAAGCAGGCTTCACACCTATGAACTAATTGAGGTCATATGTACATATATGTATTTGCCACACAGATACCTGAAGTGTGCAATGCACATACTGTTGTTTTACTGATATGTCATAGAGTAGTAAAAGCAAAATCCACAACACATTAATCAGCAGTGTCACACACACACACCAGTTACAGGATTCAAACCCCTACTTACCTATGTTTGGATAGTAGAGAGATACACATTAACACAACACACTATATGCTTTACTGGGAGCTTTCATTTCCACTGCTGTATCTGTGGGATGCTGACATCATCAGACTTGCCAAAGAGGAATTTACCTCTTTTAATGTGTTTTCCTAGTCTCCAAAAAGGGCACTCCTCTCAAAGGAAATCACACACAAACAAACACACACAGTCAGTAATTGCAAGATTCAAATCCCTACCTATGCTATGACACTAGAGAGATACGCATTAACACGACACGCTACATGCTTTATTGGGAGTTTTCATTTCCACTGCTGTATTTGTGGGATGCTGACATCATCAGACTTGCCAAAGAGGAATTTCTCTCTTCTAATGTGTTTTCCAAGTCACCAAAAAGGGCACTTCTATCAAAGGAAATCACACACAAACATACACCCCCCCCCACACTCAGCAATAGAAGGATTCAAACCCTTACCTAACTATGTTATGATACTAGAAAAATACACATTAACATGACGTGCTATATGCTTTATTGGGAGTTGGCATTTCGACTGCTGTATTTGTGGGATGCTGACATCATCAGACTTGCCAAAGAGGAATTTACCTCTTATAAGGTGCTTTCCTATTCTCCAAAAAGGGTACACTTTTCAAAGGAAATCACATGCACACGCAGCAATTGCAGGATTCAAATGCACACGCAGCAATTGCAGGATTCAAACCCCTACCTATGTTATGATACGAGAGATATACGCATTAACACAACGCACTATATGCTTGACTGGGTGCTTTTATTTCTCCTGTTATATTTGTAGGATGCTGACATCATCAGACTACACATGGTAATGTGTGTGCACTTTGTTTTATGCAATCCCAGGACTGAACCATGGGGGACAGCAGGTGTTAACAGCTTGAACAGGACTCCACAATTCTTAGTGTGTGATCTATCTGTGGACCAATTGCCAATCCATCATATGACAATACATATTTAGGCACAGATTGTTGATTTTGTGGATACGACATGTGTCTGGGATGTTGGAAAAGGGCTATTCAAAGTCTATGTGGGACGTGTGTAGCTCATTTCAGTGATGTATGTCCAGGGTGGCTGCCTTGCAAACAGTCTAGCAGGTTTGGGAACCATGATCTGCCCATGACCAAACCAAAGTTGGTAGGGTTGTGTGTTTGTCGGCTTCCAATAGCTCTGTTTATGACTTCAATCATGATGGAATCCATGGCCTTGCAGATCAGACTTCATAGGCTTATAGGACTATAGTTCCCATGGTCTGTTGTGCACCAACACTTGTGGGGTGTGCCATATGTTGCTGTAACCCATTCAACTGTTTCGTATCCTGTAGAGAGTGTGAGGCTCAACAGATTGTTCAGGACCAGGGTCTGTTTGTTCTACAGTTCACTTATGACACATATAGGGAAACAATGTAATCCAATTGATGCCATGTTTTCAGCTTTGGAAGGAGCTGTTTACCCATTCTACATGTGATATCTCCTAGTATGATGATAGGACCTTTAGTCAGTGGGAGGTGGGTATGTATGTATGGGTCTGTCTGACAGGATGTTGGCATTATCAATAATTTACATTTGGCCCTGACTCAGGGCATATATGAGTGTACATTGTTATTTATGACATAGCTGAAGGAAGTGTCATGGTTCAGTCTGGACTCCTTTGCAGATAATCTTTCCAAAACACCAACAAACTTAAGCACTAAACCCCTGTTATACTCTTTTACACATGTAACACCCTACTGATCCTTTTTGGTCAGTCAAAAGAGCATTTCATCATAATATCCTGACATGTCCAAAGGTCAATTTCATGTGTACTCTCCAGTCCAGCTGGTGAATATGGGAATTTTGAGGCAATGTTACAGCTGCCTTATGTACACAGACAACCCTCTCCTCCTCCCAACAAACTCAGATATATGTGAGAGATGCAACTATGTAGACAAACAGGAGGCTGAGATCTCTCGACCCATGACTGGCACAGTCTATCAGGAGGAGAAGGTAGCCACACACACCACAAATCCAGTCTCACATAGACCTATAGCAACAGCAAACCAAACACATAAACTCACAAAAACCTACTCGGAGGCTCTGAATAAAAATCTGCCTAAGCAGCAGAGACCTCCAAAGCAGACACCCAAACAACTGCTACCCCACAACAATACCCACATATCACATAGTTCACAAAGTCAGTGTGCCACACAGTCACTGCCCTTAAGGCTAAACAACACACCTAATACACTTGTAATAGGTGACTCTACTGTCAGACACACTGATGTCCCACTCACCAGCCTGAGCAAGGAGAAGGTCACTGTAAGCTGTCTGTCAGGTGCCAGGATCCGCCACATAACACATGCACTCAGGTCACTCCAAAGCAAGTACAAATATGGCTCTGTTATTGTCCATGCTGGTATGAATGACCTGAGACGTTCCTCCCTGGACTACATGAAAAGAGATATAGAGGAGCTCTCTGATCATGTAGCCCAGGCCGGTATGACCCTGACCTTGTGCAGCATCTTACCCTCATCAAGAATGATGCCACAGTATAAAGACAAAATGATCAATTTTAACAGTTGGCTAACGTATTTGTGTCATTCAAAGGGGATCCAGTGTCTGTCAGCCTGGGATAACATGCTCGACAAGCCACGTTGCTTCGCTACAGATGGCTTGCACCTGTCACCCCTGGGCTTTCAATTACTGGCTAAGGCTCTTGCTACTCCCATAGTACCTTTTTTAGGTAAGGCTCAAAAGACAAACCCACCTCCATAGACAATACAAGGTAAAAGAAACTAAGGGTAATGCTGCTCAATGCCAGAAGTCTAAACCTCAAAATGCATGCACTCAAGGCTCTCCTCAGTATGGAGAATATCGATATCTGTGCAGTAACAGACACCTGGTTCAAAGCTGCCGAAAGCACCCCAGCACTACCAGGTTATACTTCATACCATGCTTTTTGGCCACAAAACTCGGACCAAACCACAAAAGGAGGGGGGGTATCCATATACATCAAAGATACAGACACCTCCAGGTTAGTAGCACTGCACAAAGCATCAGAGACCATCCATGTGCATACTAACAGTGGGCAAAACTGCCTTTCAGTTTGTAGCCTGCTACAGACCACCCTCCCAAACCCAGGAACCCCACTCGGCTTTCCTGAGAACACTGGAGAATATGAAGGTCTCTCCAAACACCATTATATTGGGTGACTTCAACTACCCAAACATTGACTGAGAATACTACTCAAGCCCCAACACCCTCGCCCAATGGTTCCTAAAATTTATAAACTCAAATGCTATGGAACAACTGGTCACCACCCCCACAAGAGGGGAAAACATATTGGTCCTGGTCATTATCAACATGGGGACTCTATGTTCCACAGCAGAGGTATACCCCTCATTGGTAAGGTCAGACCATAACTTTATCTCACTGGAAATCCATATCCCGTCCCCACCCCCAGCCAAGGTAATCTCAGTGAAGAACTTCTCAAAAGCAAATGTCACACTTCTCAAAACCAAGGTGTTATCCTTCAAAGCCCCCGTGCCAGTGTAAAATATGGCTCAAACTGCAGAATCCTTTACAAATGCATTCTATGGACACCTACAGGAATGCATGGATTGTGCTATCCCAAATAAAACCAAGACTCACTCCTCCAAGGACAGGGAACCTGTCTGGTGGACCCCGGCCATAAATAAGCTATACAGTAAAAGGAGGAGGCTACTACTTGATAGAGCAAAATCCCAAAAAGGGAAGGCATCTCTGATCAGTACTAGCAAGAAGCTACGATCACTCATAAAATCATCTAAGGCCAGCTTCAAAAGAAAAATTGCACAAGACACTAAAGACAATCACGAGGCCTTCTTTAGTTATGTCAGGAACCTGGGTGGCAACTCACAGATATGCTCTGAGTTAGTGCAAAATGACAAAAAATACACTGAACCCACAGACGTTGCCAACATCCTGGCAGACAGGTTCAGTGCAAATTTATCCCCCATCCCCCCAAAAGAGCAAATGTCCATCCCAACAGAGTGTAGCCTCCCTGACATCACAGATGAACAGGTGAGAGCTGCCCTTTCCAAAGCAAAAAACACAGCATCAATGGGACCAAACGGTGTCCAGGGCTGCGTCTTACACAAGCTTCATGAAGAACTTAACCCTCACATAAAGTCACTGTTCAATATCAGACTTACTACAGGATATGTACCCAAGGAATGGCGTACAGCAACAGTGGTCCCACTCCACAAATGTGGTGCCACAACGGACCCCGGAAACTATCGCCCTATAAGCCTGACTAGCCTGGTCTACAAAGCTATGGAGCGTATCATCATGGAACTCATAAACAAAGACACCGGGAACCTCCAGACACTGGTTCATACCCAATTCGGCTTTGTTAAGGGCAGATCTTGCCTCTTGAATCTGGTTGACTTCTTTGAAACAGTTACCAGGGCCATAGACGTAGGGAAGGTAGTCCACACAGCCTACCTGGACCTTGCAAAAGCCTTCGACACAGTACCCCACTCGGGCATCATAAATAAGCACACCAGCTTAGATATCAACACATATGTCACAAGATGGTTTGCAAACTGGCTCAGGGATAGCACCCACATGGTCAGAATTGCAGGTGCCATGTCAGACTTTACACCAGTTACAAGTGGCATCCCACAAGGCTCAGTCCTGGGACCTCTCTTGTTCGGTATATATTTCTCTGAGGTACAGGATAACACAAGAGGACTATGGCTGACCAAGTTCTCAGATGACTGCAAACTGGGTGCCATAATTGACTCTCTGGCTGACACAAGCATCCTCCAAAAGGGTCTCACAGAGATGGATAACTGGTGCCAGAGCCATAGCCTAAATCTAAATGCCATAAAATGCATAGTCATCCCCTATGGGCAAAACAAAGTGCCCACAACTTACCACATAGGTGGTAATCCATTAAGTACGGAAGAAGTAATTAGGGATTTGGGGACCCAAGTAGATAATAATCTCTCCTTTGACAATCACGTTGGCAAAGTGGTTAGAAAGACCTTCTATATAGCCCACCTTATCCCTAAAGGTTTCACATCTAGATCAAGAGAGGTCATTGTGCCCCTCTACTCATTAGGTCCATAATTGAATACAATGCCCCATTTGGGATGTACCTTACCCGCCACCTGCAGCAACTGTAATGACCACAAAAGTACCTCACCAAGTGGATCAAGGGACTCAAACAGATGCCCTACGCAGTTCGGCTAAAGAAACTCCAGCTCTACTCAGTTGCTTACCACCTACTTAGATGCGATCTGTGCCTGATGTATAAAGCCATGTCCAACCCAGAATTAATGGCCATTCTCCACCTCAGGATATCTGAATCTCTTAGAGCTACACGCTCCAGGGACTTAAACCTCAGCACAGAATTAAATAGTTCATGCTGGAGGGACAGATTCATATCCCAGAGGCTCCCCTCACTCTGGAACAAAATCCCAGTCCAAGTTAGGCAGAGCCCCTCACTGACACTCTTCAAGAGAAATCTTGACGAGTGGATGGGAGATCATAGGCTTACCCCTAGGATCTCTTCTGGGTCCCTGCTAGACAGAGTCATAATAAACTAACCATAAAAGGGCTATCTTGTGTGACCTACTATTCAAAGGCACAGTCTACTAATATAAAAGGGTGGCAAAAGCAAAACACACTCTGGCTAGGCTTATAAATGCCCTAGGGCAAATAGCCTAGTATCAACCTATGAACCTATGATAATGTTTGGAGTGCACATTGTTTATTGATGATACTGATTGCAGGTTTTTTTATCTTCTTTGCTTTCCCACTTTCTATGCACAACCTAAGTATCTGTAGTACATATTTGATTATGACAGGGTTCCAATATATTATGTATGTGTCTGTTGTCATATAACTGTGTGCACAAGGCAGGATTGGTGAATAGTGAGAGGTTTCTGGGTTAACACATGCAACTGCCAGATATGTGTGGCCCACTGCTGTACGCAGACATGGCCTAAGTTTGTGAGCATGCCCAGTTTGGCCTTTCAGTGTTTTGTTGACTGACATTTGTCTCGTTTATTCAAGTGTGTGAGCATGCCCAGTGTGACCTTTCAGTATGTTGCTGTCTGCAGTCCACTACATTTGTTAACGTGTGTGAACATGCACAATATTGACATTTATACTATATGTGTGTTGAAAATCAAGTTATATTTTTACTGCAGGGCAAACCTTTGTGTCATAACTCGACAGAGATTATGCTGTGCCTGCAGGGTTTCCATGAGACACTTTGCATAGACTTATCAACATTTCTTCATACAGGCTGACCAGTGAAATACTGTCATGATTTAGTGGTTCAGTACTGTGACTATAGTGCACAGTATCCTGGGTTCCAGGCCTGTCACTGCTTTATATTTTCATACTGGGCAGACCAGACTGCTTAAGGACCAGTAAAGCAAGTATTAGCATGTTTACCTGCTTTTGCTCAACTATGCCCAACTTTGACCAAACCTGCCCAACATTGCTCAACGTTAACCAACATTGCTGAACGTTGCCCAATATTGCTCAACATTGCCCAAAGTTGTGCTAGTTAGTGTGTGCAATTTTGTTTACATATACTAAATAATGGTAAAAGCTGTTTAGCACTGCTTTATATTGCTTAAAACATGGCAATCATGCCTGAGGTGGTGCTGCAGGGCTGCCTATGTCTGATGCACATAGTACACTCCCTATACATGTTTGAAAACAGGTAGGGTCAAGTTAGGCATCCCTTTTACTATATGTGCTTGTCAGAGAGAGGTATCATTTCCAGGGTTCCTACTGAGTCAGTGTATGTGCTATGTGTTGCCTCTTTGCCAAGGCCAAAGCATACTGGGCACACCTCTTTCTGCCTACTGGGGCAGGCTCAGATTGCTCCTCCTCCAAGTCATGCTCTGCCTGTGATGGCCTTAGCAATGGTGGAGGGCTGTTTGGCCCGGGCCTATGCTACTCCTGCTGTAGCTGTTTTTGCAGGATCATATTATGTAGCATAGCACATACCATGACAATTTGGGTACATGTACTTGGTGAGTACTGCAAGGCTTCCCCAGATGTGTCCAGGCACTGGAACCGTAACTTGAGCAGCCCAAACACATGCTCGATTACATTTTGTGTTTGTGCATGTGCCTCATTATGGCATTCCTGTTCAGGTGTGTGCACATTTCTGATGGGTGTCATCAGCCATGGCTCCAGTGCATATCCAGCATCCCCCACTAGGTGACCATGAGGGATGTCCCCATTGGCAAATGTCTGGTACAGCTGTGTTAGATGCCAGATATGGGAATCATAGTAGCTTCCAGGGCAGCCAGCACATGCATTCAGTATTATGCCCTGGGCATCACACACGACCTGGCAGTTGATGGAGGGGAAGCCCTTGCGGTTAAAGTAGGCCCTACCCCAAAAGACGCATATTGCTGGCCAATACCTCACGGGAATTGGGGAAATATACATGATCACCGACATGTGCTGACATGGCATTCAGGAACTGGTACAGTACCCTGGATGCTGATGCCTGTGATATCCCCATCATATCACCAGTTGGTCTCTGGAAGGTACCTGTTGCTAGTATTCTTAGGCCAACACATACCTTGGTTTCCACTGGGATGGGTTCCCCTCTGTTGGTTCTGTGTGTGAGGCGTGGCCTGCACAGCTCAACAATTTGCTGCATGAGGTCTCTGTCCACTCTATAGCACTCCATTATCTCCAGCTCATGTAGCCCCTGGTAGGTTACCCTGGGCCTGTACACTCTTCTCTGTCTCCTCACTGTGGGTTGCTCAGCAGCATTCGCATTGCCACCACTCTCAGCATGTTGCATATGTCACCTTATAACAGCAATGGCAGCCCCTAACATTTCTTTGTCTCAGTAAAGCTTTTTAAGTTTTCACTTCTCTTAGTTTACTGCAGTGTTGCAGTGTCTCTGAGGAAAACATGGTGGAAAATTGTTTGCAGAGTTTTAAGTGCTGGGCTGGGCTACTGTACTGCCTGTGTAATTGCCTGATTCTGATAGTTTTCACCTGCTAGCTCTGCTAGTTCTCCCTGGTTAACTTCCTACTATTTGTTGTGCTTCAGTTTCCCTTTCTGCTTCCACAGGGGGGCAGCGCTGCGCACGCAAGTGCAAACATGCACACACCAGCTCACACATGCGCACACATGCTTACATGGCCTAACACTTGCTAATTCCTGCTTAAACGCGTGCACACAGGCACAAACACGCTTACACAAATTTCAACAACCTTACGCACACATGGGCGCACACGCACACACACAGTCTTACTCGGATATACAGGCATGCACCCGTGTGCAAACACGTTGTAGGCACTTCAACAAGAAACTTTAGTGTTATCCGCGGCATACACCTCTTATTTCTTGCCTTTAGCTAAGATACCTGTTGACACACCTCTTCCAGGGATGAATAACTGATAGCAAACACATGAAACTCTGCTCCAATGAGCTTACATTCTTTCATACATACTCCCTTGTGATGTCACCTATCTTCTACTCTGATACTCCCCTTATCCTACTCATACACTCCACTGACTGTGCTCATTTGCTATGTAAACTTGGGTTTCACTATCCTTACCCTCATTTGCATAGGATTGCCTACTAATACTTGATTACATCTCTTAGACTGAGCTTCCCCCCTTAGCAACCTCTACTCGGTAGCCATGTTGTCTTCAGCCTGCTATTCACGTGCATTGAAAATTATGATTTTCTATAAAATCCCTATTTGTGGCTTTTAATTTTTGGTTTTCTGTTTTTTAAAGCACAGCACATTTGTGCGGCGCTGCGCTACGCTTAAACTTCGGAGATCGAAGTAAAAAATTTTTTTTTTTATTTTGCATCGAGGACATTGCCAATGGCCATATATTTGGCCATTGGCATGTTTCCTCAACTGGATGCATCCTTTATTTGGAGTTGTCACGGCTCCGTTTTGCTATTTGCAGAATGGTACTCAGTTGTCAATGGAGTACATTTCTGCAAATAACACTACTCTTACTCGGACAGGTTAGGGTTTCCTGGATCACAAATTTACCTAATTTGCATAGCTTTTGGCAGCAAATGAGGTCATTTGCATTACCTAGCCCTGTCCGTGTAAGAGTCATTTTAGGAGCTCTCTTGCACGCCTCTGCTGGCTGTTCCTGGATCATTCGGCGGACATGTTGGCTGCATGGAGTCTTACTCTACTCTTAGACTCAGTGCAAGCCTTCGTGAATCCGGCCCTTGTTTTCGCACATTTTTGCACTTGTATTACTTTAGCAAGACCCTGCCTGGGTGCCCTGCAGAGTCCTACAGCAGCAGAGAGAGAAAAGGAGACTTTGAGTCGATTAAATACCTCTGTTTTGCTTTTTATTGCTTGATTTTGCTAGCCCCATTATTCTGACCATTTTTTATTAACTTATACTGTTTCCACTTTAAATTATCATTTTTATCAGTGTTTTTCATCTGTTTAACTGTAAAGGGCTACATAATCAAGTGTGTTAGACTGCTTTCTGTGTTATAAGTGTTTTTATTGCTGTATTTGCTTTAACTTTAAAAAAAACCCTATCCCTCTACTCGTTTCCCAACTTTCTACAACTAGTAAAGTCTAGTTTTCAGATTTAATTGAATTCTGGCTTGTTTGTAAGTTTCTGTGTTGCCCAGACCTTTCTAAGATAGAGGGAAGCTTCTCTGTTCATCAGTGGGAGGGGTGAGCTTTGGAACAGCCTATCTGTCACTGGAGGAGTGGTTTTAGCTGAGAAACTAGTTTTATTTGTTATTTTGAGCTATTTCTGTCCCTTTCACCTTTCTGTTTAAAATCCTGTGTTCGCACATTTTTGCGGATTGCGCAGCACCATTTAACTAGGGTTAAACTATTCCCAACCCCAGAAAGTCCATTCTTCAAAATTTCCCTTAGAACTAGCCAGTTTTCTAGTTTTAGTACTCAAAACAGCATCCTTCTGCTCAGAACTTGCTCAAAACTCATTGCAAGCACTAAACAAACTACAAATTACTACAGCACTCAACTCTCCTCACTTGTCAGAAGGAGAAAAGTTTTTAGTACTTAAATTAATAAGCACCTATCTAGGCATGTCTAAGGGTCAGCTCCTGGTGTTTTCTCCTGTCCAACTAATGAATCTGGGCATCTTGAGGCAATGTAGCAATGGCCTCATGTACACTGATAACCCTCTCCTCCTATCACCCAACACTATAACCTGTGAGAGATGCAATTATGTAACCAAACTGGAAGTCAAGCACACTCCAGCCAAGACTGGAATAGACAGTCAAGATGAGAAGGTAAACACCTGCACCATACTCAACACACAGTCCATCAAATTGTACACCACTTAAACCCACACATAGTAACACAAAACCCACACCTACATTCATGGAGGCTCTCAATAAAAATCTGCCCAAACAACAGAGACCTCCAAAGCAGAAACACAAGCAACCACCACCCCCACTATCCAAATGACACATAGACCACAAAATCAGTCTGCCACTCAACCTCAGCTCTTAAGGCAAAACAATGTACCCAACACACTTGTCATAGGCAACTCTATAGTCAAGCACACTGATGTCCCACTCACCAGGCTACTAAACAAGGAGAAGGTTACTGTCAGCTGCCTGTCAGGTGCCAGGATCCACCACATAATGCATGCACTCAGCTCACTACACAACAAGTACAAATATGACTCTATCATTGTCCATGTTGGTGTGATTGACGTGAGATGTACCTCCTTGGACTACATGAAAAGAAGACATGGAAGAGCTCCCGGATCATGTAACCAAGGCAGGTATGAGCCTAGCCCTGAGTATCATCCTGCCATCACCCAGAATGATACCACAGTACAAGGACAAAATGAATGACTTCAAAAATTGGCTAAGCTTCTCGTGTAATTCAAAGGAGATCTAGTATCTGTTTGCCTGGGATGACATGATCGACAGACCACGATGCTTTGCCAGAGATGGCCTGCATCTGTCATCCCAGGATTCTGGATACTGGCTAAGGCTCTTGCTACTGCTATAGTGTCTTTTTTAGGCAAGGTTCAAATGACAAACCCAACACCATAGCAGGTAAAGGCAAGCAAAAACTGAGAGTAATGCTATTCAATGCTAGAAGTCTAAACCTCAAAATGCACTAACTTGAAGCACTCCTCAATATGGACAACATCGACATCTGTAGACCTGCTGGCAAAAAAAACAAGTAAACCAGAAGCCAAAAATTTAGCACTTTCATCCACTGTTTAATACGTGAACTTCCTCAGAAACATTTTTAAATGATTTCCAGTTCCTTAAATAACTTACTAAACAGGAAATTACATCATGACCATCAAACTGAAAAAATAACAAATGTGATTTTCTACAAAAATGAAGTATTGTCATAATGATAACAAATACCCCAAACAGACGAAATACAAGTGAATACCACAAGACAAGCTGAAGATTTTAGCATCAATGTTATTAATTTATCTGGCATTGCTTTATCCACTGAAACTGTTAATGTTTTGAAAAAAGATTTTTCATTTATACCTAATAATAGAGTGAATATTGGTAGATTGTTAATAGATTTTAGATTATATTTAAGAAAATTGAACCTACAGTATATAATGCATGATGTGTTGGTTACTGTTCAAACTCCTTCCATGACTGGGCCAAAAAAAGCTAGTACTTTTAACCCCCCACTGCATACTACTTTGCAAATGTTTCAAAATCAATGTGAAAATGAGTTTTGCAGGATGACAGGTTATGTAAGTGATGACAATCTAAGTTCCTCTGAAAAGGGAGCTTTGCAAGATTTATGCAAAAATTCTGATATTAGAACAATGAAGGCTGACAAAGGGGGTAAAATTGTGGTCATGGATACCATTCAATATAATGAATCTATGATAGACATGTTAAATGACAGTGAGACATACAAAGTGACTAGTGTCAATGTTGTTAAAAAAAGTTTTCAACGAGTTGATACACTGTTGTTTGACATGTTTAGCCAAGGAGAATTAGATCATCAGAGTTATGAATATTTGTTGGTCGAACACCCAAAATTGGCTACATTATTTGGCAATCCAAAATTACATGTTGACCAGCATAACCCACCTTTTAGACCTATTATTTCCGCAAAGCATTCCAAAACTGAGAATATATCTATTTGGCTTGACTATATTTTGAATCCTATTGTACAAAGAACTAGATTTTACATCAGAGATTTCTGGCATTTATTGGAAGAACTAAGGAATATATATGTTTCATCTAGTTCTGTCAGTTTTGCTACTCTTGACGTCAAGTCCTTATACACTGCTATCAAGCAAACAGAAGGATTAGAATATTTGAGGGAATACCTGACTTTATATTCTGATGTTGAGAAACACAAGGTTAGCACCATTTGTGACCTAATGGAGTTAGTCCTAGAGAATAATTTCTTCAGATTTGGTAAACATATTTATCAAAAGATTTCAGGAGTAGCAATGGGAGCGAGGGTGGCACCAGCTTTTGCCAATTTGGTTATGGCAAATTGGGAGCTTACATTTTTGGTTAAACATCATCTTTTCAATAGGGCACTTGCATATTTTAGATTTAGAGATGATTTACTTTTTTTGTAGAATGGCACTTTTGAAGAATTTTCTGACTTGGTGACAGATTTGAATCAGAGTACTGACTTCTTGGTCTTCAAATTGAGTGGTTTTGGGGATAACATTCCCCTTCTTGATGTCCTCCTTAGTATAGATACAGTTAATAACACATTGAAAAGTCAAATATATAGGAAAGAGGTTTTTGCGAACCAGAATTTACACAAGAACAGTTTACATCCTACACATATGAAAAAAGGAGTAGTGAAGAGCCAAATAATTCATTTGAGTAGGCTCACCACTGATGATGATGTATTTCAAAGTGAAGTAGGATTTTTAAGGTCACTATTCTTGTATAGAGGTTATGCATTAGACTGGATTCAAAAAATAGAGAAAGAGGTCATTTCTTTAAGGAAGGGGGTTGCTAAACCGATTCTTCTTTCTAGTCAAATAGGTTTAAGTTCTGGTTCCAAAGTTTTAGAGAATACCAGTAGTTACCACCTAGCGTTCCCTTTACCGATTGTTGACGAAATGTGGTTCATCAGGGACATCATCGTTAACAATTGGAAAATGATATTAGGAAATAAAGATTTGGTTGGTACTTTAGGGATGAAACCCACTTTCACTTACAAAAGAGTTAAAAATTTAAAATCTATGCTGGAGATAGATCATTATAGGTATCAGGACATGACAAGAGCAGCCAGTATTAAGAGGGGTACTTATGCATGCAATAACTGTAGGCAGTGTAGATTTATTAGTAACAGTACTAGTGTATTCATAAAATCTCTTAATTACACCATTTGGTCTAAGAGTTATTACAATTGTAATTCCAATTATGTTGTTTACATCGCCAATTGTGTTTCATGTGAACATTATTACACAGGAAAAACTAAAAGGCTTCTAAAAAGAAGAATCTACGAGCACAATTTGGCTATAAAAAAACAAAGATCAGTTTAATACTTTGGCCAAACATTCTTGAACATGTAGAGATTTTAAGAAATTTCAATTTTTAGTTTTGGAAAAAATCAACACTAGTGAATTTGGAGGAGATTTAAACAATGTCTTAGAATGCAAGGAGACATTGTGGCAACTTTTGTTGGGGGCTGATAGGTTGCCTGGCCTCAATGATTATATTAATTTAAAATGTTTTTTGAAATATAGATAGGTGTTTGAGACCATATGCATGTGATCCATGTGTGTTTTGTGTGAGGTGTACATGTGTGTACACATACATGTTCATATCACTCTGATTCCCTTCAGAGACATGATATGATTTACATTATTCATATATATACATATTTTTTGTTTTATACATATATTACATTTTATATATATTATATTATATACATTTTGGTGTGTGTACTTGTGTGTATATATCATCATTATTTTTACATTGTCATATATTTTTTACGATATTTATATATATATATATTTTTTCACATGTGTATTTTATATTTTCATAGTGACTGTTTGGTTCTATGGTTGTGTGTGTGTGTGTGTGTGTGTGTGTGTGTGTGTGTGTGTGTGTGTGTGTGTGTGTGTGTGTGTGTGTGTGTGTGTGTGTGTGTGTCTGTGTGTGTGATGTGTGCGTGCGTGTGTGTGTGTGTGTGTGTGTGTTGGGCGGGGTTTGGGGGGGTACATTTCTATATGTGCATGTGTGTGTGTGTGTGTGTGTGTGTGTGTGTGTGTGTGTGTGTGTGTGTGTGTGTGTGTGTGTGTGTGTGTGCGGGTGTGTGTATGCATGTGATTGTTGTGTCTACATGAGAGAGGTCTTTGGATATGCATTTCATATGCTTAAGTTGATTTTTATGCTATTCACACAGCATGAATTTACACTGCATTTTGATGATTGTATTTTTGCATTTATACATATGTATGTGTATATATATGTACATACATTCATTTGTATATATACATATGCATTTTTTTATTTGTTATCATTATGACAATACTTCATTTTTGTAGAAAATCACATTTGTTATTTTTTCAGTTTGATGGTCATTATGTCATTTCCTGTTTAGTAAGTTATTTAAGGAACTGGAAATCATTTGAAAATGTTTCTGAGGAAGTTCATGTATTAAACAGTGGATGAAAGCGCTAAATGTTTGGCTTCTGGTTTACTTGTTTTTTGACAGCAGGTCTGTAGTTTGTTTCTTCGTTTTGTTTGGTTGTCAACATCGACATCTGTGTAGTAACAGAGACCTGGTTCAAGGCTCCAGAGAGCACACCAGCATTACTAGACTTTAACTCATACTATACTTTTTGGCCACCTAGCCTGGGCTGAAACACTAAAGGATGAGGAGTGTCCATATTCATTAAGGATATCCACACCTCCAGACTAGTTGCTCAACATAATGTATCCAAAATGATCCAAGTGCAACTAACACTGGGCAAGACTGCAATCCAGGTTGTAGCTTGCTACAAATCCCCTGCCATACCCCAGGATGCCCACTACATGTTCCTTGATATACTGGATAATATTAAGGTGCAGCCCAATACCCTAACAATGGGAGATTTCAACTACCCCACCATTAACTGGGAAAACTAATCAAGTACTATCTCATTATCTCAAAGCTTTCTGGAATTCATAAATTTCACTGCCCTGGATCAGCTTGTCCATAACCCCAAGAGGGGCAGCATTATTCTGGACCTGGTCATTACCAACATGGGTAACTGATGTTCAACGCCAGAGTTCAGCTCTTCATTGGTCATATCCATCCATAAGCTAATCATCCTAGACATCAATATTCCACCTCCACCCCCCATTGAAGAAACCACTGTAAAAATCTTCTCTAAAGCCAACTTCATGCTTCTTATGACAGAAGTGGTAAACATCACTACACCCATGCAGATGGATAATAGAGGTACGACTGCTGAATCCTATACAAATGCACTGTATAAACGCATACACAAGTGCATGGATCATGCCATCCCCAACAAAACCAAGATGCTATTCTCCAAAAAAAAGGAAGCCAATCTGGTGGTCCCCTGCCATAAACAAACTCTACAACAGAAGGAAGAAGCTGTTGCAAAAAACAGTAAAATCCTCCGATTACAGGAACTCCCTGGTCAGACTCAGTAAAAAGCTGAGATCCCTCATAAAATCCTCCAAAGCTAGCTACGAAAATAAAATTGCCACCGATTCTAAAGACAACCGCAAAGCATTCTACAGCTATGTCAAGAATCTGAATGGCAACACTCAGATCTGCTTCAAGCTACAGAACAATGGCACTAGTTATACAGAACCAAATGATATTGTCAGCATACTGGCAGATAGGTTCAGTGAAAACTTTACCTCTCCTCACCCCCCTAAAGGGCCCATCTCTATACTGGAAGAATGCATAGCCCCTGTAATCACAGATGCACAAGTTAAGACCATACTCTTCAAAGCCAGGAACATAGCATCCATGGGACCAGACAACATCCCAGGCTGCGTTCTGCATGAACTGCAGAACGAACAGGCACCCCACCTAATTACCATGTTCAATCATAGCCTCACTTCAGGCTTTGTGCCTACTGAATGGCGCACAGTGATGGTTATCCCACTCCACAAAGGGGGCACCACCATGGACCCTGGGAACTACTGCCCCATCAGCCTAATGAGCCTGGTCTGCAAGGCTATGGAATGTATCATCATGGAACTTATAAACAAAGACATAGATAACCTGCAAACGCTGGACCCCACTCAATTCGAGTTTGTAAAAGGTAGATCATGTTTCCTAAACTTAATTGACTTCTTTGAAGCAGTCACCAGAGCTGTGGATGAGGGTAAGGTGGTGCACACAGCCTATTTTGAACTAACCAAGGCTTTCAACACCACCCCCATTCTGGAATTATAGATAAACTCACTAGTCTGAGCATAAATCCCTATGTCACAAGATGGATTGCCAACTAGCTCAGTGACAGAACCCACAAAGTGAAAGTAGCCAATTCCAAATCCGACTTCAAACCTGTGACAAGTGGAGTATCACAGGGTTCAGTCCTGGGTCCTCTCCTGTTTGGTATCTATTTCTCAGAAGTCCAGGCTAATACAGCAGGTCTTTGGCTAACAAAGTTCGTAGATGACTGCAAACTGGGAGCCATAATAGAATCACCTAATGATCTGGACATTCTACAAAGGGGCCTAACTGAGACTGACGCTTGGTGTCAAAGTCATGGCCTCAAGCTGAATGCCAAAAAGTGTATTGTCATCACCTTTGGGAAAAACACTGTACCCATGAACTACCACATAGGCAGCAGCATACTTAACACTGAAAGTGTGATAAGAGACCTTGGAACACAAATGGACACTAGCCTCTCCTTTGACAATCACATCTTCACAGTAGTCAGAAAATCCATCTGTGTGGCACAACTCATCACTAAAGGGTTCTCCTTCTGAAAAATTAGTTCATTGTTCCTCTCTACTCTGCCTTCATCAGACCCATCAGAGTACAATGCCATGCTTGGCATGTACCTCACAAGACATCTGCAACAACTGGAAAGGCCACAGAAATACCTCACTAAGAGGATTACTGGACTCAGACAGATTATATACACACACTGCCTCAAAAACCTCCAGCTCTACTGTCTCTTATTGCCTACTCAGAGGTGACCTCTGCCTAACATACAAGGCCATGTCAAACTCAATTCTGATGGACATAATACACTTAAAGGAACCACAACCTCTCCATGCCACACTCTCCAAGGACCTGAACCTTAGCACCACAATAAACAGAACATGCTGGAGGGATAGATTCCTGCCCCAGAGACCCCTCATACTCTGGAACAGACTACCCATTCACATCAAGCAAAGTTCCTCATTATCCCTCTTTAAGAAGAATCTAGACAATTGGATGGGAAATAGGAAATTCACCCCAGGATGACCTCTGTGGCTCTGCTTGACAGGTGCACAAAAAATAACTTTGTTGCATGATGAAAACCAGGGAACTTTTTGACTAGGTTTATATAGGCCCTAGGGCCGATAGCCTAGTACCTACATATGAACCTATGAACAAGAAATCAAAAATTGAACAGGGGCTGTAAAAGCCCTTTTAGAAGGTCAAGGATTGCATACTAGGGACAGATATGTTCAAAACTATGTCATGTATGGATAAAAAATAATGCAAAATAATAAAAAATATATTTTTTAATAACCATATCACATTTGCGTGCTGCTGCATGGAGTGCAAACATGCCACTATGCAAAAAAAAAAAAAAAAGGAAAATTTTAAAATCCTAAAACAAGACATATGTGACAGTAATGCATTGTAGGGCCCAGCAAGCAGTATGTACAATGGTAGATTTCTGTGGTTACTATTGAGGCAGGTCCTGGAATAGTGAAGCATTCAAGTTGTGTGCACAGATCAGTATGCAAATGAGCTGGGGATACTGATTAGCAAAAATGGGTTACTGTGTCCACAGATAAAACTGGTGTAGCCCTTGAACCATGTTGCTGTCCACAGAAGAAGTAGCTTACATCAAAACGGGGTGTGTCACATTATGTTTAAGTGGATTAGAGCTCAGTGGTTCCCATTTGCACGCTGTGCAGCTCAGCTAAGCAGGGGAGGGTGTGTCTTGTGCTGCTAAGTTTTGTTTAGCTGTGGGGCACATGTTTTAGCTGGTTTAAGCTATGACGAGTGTGCCCATGCATAGGGGTGCGTTTAGACTGCTGAGCACTATTTACACCAATTCCACAGGTTTGCTCGCCATGCAGCAGTGCATAGTAGGGAAGGTATTTAGAAAAAAAAAGGATAATAGCTTTGGAAAGCCAATTATGTATAAAGTGCTGTTAAGCCCTGTTCCACAGACACTGGGCCATTCAAACCCCCTCAATTATATACCTCACAGGTAGAATGCATCATAGTTAGCCAGTCACACAGGCTGCATCTATAGCACACCACTATAAAGTATGTATGCACCGTACAATCTGATTTTTCCCAAATCCACTGCAACATTGGAGTATACACCTAGGAATTTTAACTGACAGAATGCTAGGAGCTGCTGCTGCTCTGCTACATCTGTATGTGGTAGAGGCTGAGGGCAATGCTGATGGTGCTGCTGACAATAGGCCTAGACTGAGAAGGAGAAGAATGTTCAGGCCCATGGTAACCTTCCAGAGGCTACATGAGCTTGAGATTGTAGAGTGCTACAGGATGGACAGGGACATACTACAAGAACTCACTGAGCTTTGCTACCCACAACTCAGACCCAGAGCCAACAGAGGGGAACCCATCCCAGTGGAAACAAGTGTATGTATAGCCCTTAGAATATTAGCTACAGGTACTTTTCAAAGACCAACTGGGGGACATACAGGGGGTCTCACATGCATCTCCATCCAAGGTACTCCAACAGTTCCTGGATGCCATGCAAACACATGCCAATGAGCACATTTATTTATCCCACATCCCTGAGGAGAGGGACACCAGTATGCATCTCTTCTACCATGTAGCACACTACCCTGAGTTGCTGGGTGCCATAGACTGCACTCATGTGCACATCAAAGCCCCACCTGATGAAGAGGGCAGAGTCTATGTCAATTGCAAGGGGTATCACTCCATCAACTTCCAGGTCATGTACAATGCCTAGGGCATTATCATGACTATGTGTGCTGACAGCTCTGGCAGCTGTCACAACTCCCATATCTGGCATGCATCACAGCTGTACCAGATGTTTGCCAGGGGGGGGTCCTGTACGGCCATCTATTGAGGGATGCTGGCTATGCACTGGAACTGTGGATGATGACACCCACACCTACAGAAGAACACCATAGTGAGGCACATGCACAAACTAGGAACATCATAGAGCATGTGTTTGGGCTGTTCAAGTCACGGTTACACCTTGATATATCAGGTGGACCCCTGAAGTACTCTCCAGCAACATGTGCACAAATGTTCACAGTATGTGCAGTGCTGCATAATATGACTGTGTGGAAACAGCTGCAACAGGACCATCACAGAGAAGGGACATGCAGCCCCCCACCAGAGCTTGGTTCCCACAGCCACAGGTGCAGGGGATTTGCAGGAGGAACCCTCTGATCCTGTCCCTGTATGCAGATGTAGGTATGTCCAGTATGCCCTGGCCTTGGAAAAGAGGCAACACATAGCACATGTACCAGCAAACTAAGGTCCTAGGGACTGACACCTTACTCTGACTCTCATACATAGTAAAAAAGATGCCAGCCACACCACACAACCTCTACTTTACCATGTATTGCCTGTAGACTGTGTGCATCAGACAGAATCAGCCCTGAAACACAGGTCTCTCAACTGCTGCATCCACAAGGTAAGTCACTCTCCTTTACTACAAATGTAAGGAGTACTACACTGTGGTAGCATATGTATGGACCTGCTGCAAGTATGCAAGGGCATAAAGTGGGTTGCTTGGCTACTTGCAGAAAAGTAACAGCTATTTGGAACAACAGGTACTCTATCCAAAACTGGATACTCCATAATATGCATGAGGTGACAGGGCTGGAAAACTCACTGCAGTATGGAAGGGGAATGCCAAATAGCAGGGTCATAGGACAGACACAAGACTTTCAATACCAGAGTCCACTACTCCCAACACACCAATGTTCCCATACAACTGTAGTAATAGTATATGTTTGCAAGGATATATCTGCAGACCACACAATCCCAGGGTGGTCACAAAGAACCTGTCCCAATGTCCTCTTTTACACAAAATGCAGAGGTCATAGTAGGACTCACACAGTGTATGTCTGTCTGTCTGCTGTTGATAGTGTGTGGAATTAAACCTCACCTTTAGGTAGCTCACTGGGCTAAGTACATTAGCATGGTTAATGGTGATGATGTTTTGAAGCTGGCTGCACCTACAACATTTGCATGTGAGGTATTCCTGTGGTAGGAGTCCTACAGACTGTCAATATGCTTCAATCTGTTCTTGCCAGAAAGCTGGACAAAGTCAGAGACAATGGGTGGCAGACGGCCAAACAAACAGACATTATACATATGCTCTGAGTAATCTAGTAAGTGGCTAGTATAGCAGCAGGTTGCAACAGGTCAGATTAGCAGCAGGATGTAAAGACCATCACTTACCTGTGTCAGTACTTACAACAATTCAGTGAACTGCATTTAGTAGTAGATTACTGGATAAACACAGCTGTATGAGGAACAGAGCAGACATATGGAGCAGAATGCTGGACATTCTGCAAAAACATGTACAGTGAGAGGTCTGAAGACTGTCACGCTGTGTGTGGTGTTACATCATGTACCCCAGTCACATCATACCTCTCAACCAGTTAGAGCAAGAAATCTGGACAAAGGCATGAACAGTGGTAGGACAAAAGCCTAAGTACAAGGGGACCAATTAACTACTGGCCAGACAACTGTATAAAGTGCAGAGAATAACAGGCTGTGCATTACCATGGGTTTGCTGATGGGTATGGAGTCAGTAACTCAAATGTCTGCCAGCATGTCCTAATGTCAACCTGTAGCAATTTGCCAATAATGTACCAGAAATCAATAATGCTGTGTACAACATAACATACATATGCAGAACTTCATATATTTTATTACAATTGTCACATTTGATAGGTATGAGACATATATTGCACTCAGCACACAGCCAGGGAATGTCTTCGACAAAATATCAAGGAAGTGACTGTTGAATCAGGTGCAGCAGCTAACTGACTGCAGCACACAAGATCCCAGACTGGAGTACATGTATGTCTGTCATGATGTCATCTTGTAAGTACTGACAGTCACAGTGCCATGGTGAATCTTTTTATGGCCATGTGAGTAGTGTACTCCTGCACATTGTCCTCTCTGTCAACATCTGCTGATGTTACCCACCTTAACAGCACTGGCTGACATTGTAATAACAGACAAACTCTGTGGTGCATGCAATAAGTACATAGTGTTGTAGTATATACTACAAGATAAGTAGAGATTCTAATCTCACAGCAAGCAAATGTGTGAGCGTGTGTGTAAATATGTCTCCTTACAGCGGTGTATCTGTCTAATCTATCTCTATGCAATTGTCATACATTTTAAGGCCCTATTACTACCTGCCAGCCTCCCCATTGTCCTCCTTTACAGGGCCTTCTGACATCATCCGCCTTAACAGCACTGGCTGACAAACTCAAAACAGATAAGCTCTGCAGCACATGCGATATGTCCATAGTGCTGTAGTGTATACTACTAGATAGGTAGGGGTTCTAATCTCACAACAAAAGACGTGTGTGTGATCTCTGTGTAATGGTTACACATTTTAAGATCCTGTGCCTACCTGTCGACCTTCCCATTGGTGTCCTTTACAAGGGCTGCTGATGTAATTCACCTTAACAGCACTGGATGACACACTTAAAACAGATAAGCTATGTGGCTCATGTGATAAAAATGTAGTGTTATAGTGTACATAACTAGACAGATAGAGGTTCTATTCTCAGTAACAGCAACTTTGTGTGTGTAAACATATCCCTGAAGCGGTGTGCATCTCTTGCCCATCTGCGTGCAATTGTGTAAAATTTTAAGGCTCTGTGCCAACCTGTTGACCTCCCAGTTGTCCTCCTTGACAAGGGCTGCTGATATAATTCACCTTAACAGCACTGGCTGACAATCTTGAAATAGATAATCTGCGTCAAATTTACTGATGTAATTCACCTTAACAGAACTGGCTGACATTCTCAAAATAGATAAGCTGTGTGACTCATGCGATAAGTATGTAGTGTTATTGTGTACATAACTACATAGGTAGGGGTCCAATTCTCACTAAGGACAACTCTGTCAGTGTGTGTGTGTGTAGATATATCCTCTTGCAGCAGTGGGTCTGTCTCAGCTATCTGTGTGCAATGGTGATACATTTTCAGGGCTTGTCAATCTCCCCGTTAGCTTTCTTTAAAGGCCTTCTGATGTCCTCCACCTTAACAGCACTGGCAGACACACACACAGCATACAACCTCTGTGGTGCATGTGATTAGTACATAGTATTGTAATATCTATAACTAGATAAATAGGAGCTCTAATCTTGAGAAGACCAGCTGAGTGTGTGTATGCATGCAAATATACCCCCTTGCAACAGTGTGTAAGTCTTGCCTATGTGTGTGCAACGGTTACAAATTTTAAGTCCTTGTGAGTACCTGCTGCCCACAAATAGCCCACATCTACCTACATATAAATGCTATCTGCCACCACCTACATTTGCAGGTGCACAACACTCAGGTGACATGTATCAAGGGTGGCATGCCTTGTCACAGGGTATGCATGCAAGAGTACACTGTCTGCCCTATTGCCCCTGACACAATGCTCTTCACAGATTCACCTAGGTAACTGCACTTATAAAGCCTTACCTTGCTGATGTCATATGTCTGCTTTGCTACAATGCCATCCTGAGCCACTGTTTCACCACAAAGTATCCACAGCATAGTCACTCAGACCCCTGCAACAGAAACATACACAATTCTGAGAGTCATCTGTCATTCTGTGACATCTTCACCAATCTAAAATCATGCAACAAAGTAACCAACACATTAATGTGTACTCATGACACATGCCAGCAGACAGCACCCGTTGTGGCATAACAGAACCACAGTAAACCATGTAATGTAATGTACTATAGCCACCCTGTGCATCAGACACATATTTGCATGTCCCTGCATCGATGTTATGGATGGCAAGGATGTGGCACAGGTATCATCACATACACAGGGTGCGATGTGGGGGTGCCAGAGGCCTAGGCTGTGCCAATCAGTTGAAATCATGTGTGGAGATCAGGAAGTGGTGGTGGTCAGCTGGGCCATGGAGAGGTGCTGTGTGCATCTGTTGGTGACCTGCATGTGTCACTTATGTATGAGTATGTGTGTATACACAATCAAGCCATGTGCTAGCCCTACAAGTGAGTATGTTGGACAGCAGTGGACCGTACATGGCAGACTGGACAGTTTACCATCTCTGGCCACAAACATGAGAACTGACTCTGCCAGGAGTGGTACTGACACCACCATGCCCTGGATCAGATGCGGTACTAATTGCAAATGGTGATTGGTGTCTGGTAAGACCATGTCCCTCACAGGACCACCCAGGACCATGTGCCCATGGCCTGCCACATTGTGGTGTGGACAGCACCCCCTCTTCTGTAGTGTGGGAGGTTCTGCCACTACAGGCTTGTGAGTGTGGATGGTCACTTGGACTCTCAGCAGATGTTGTTGCTGACCTACAGCCACGTGTCCAATGCCCTACTCCCACCACATGTTCTAGCACAGACAATGAGCAGACAAGGGCTGACAATGTCTTATCCCACTGTCTGTCCACTACATCAGTGAAGTGATGCATGGCATCACCAATGTTGTGGATGGAGTCAAGGATGCCAGTCAGTGATGCATCTATTATTCTGAGCATCCATCTGGTGTTGCACTCGGAATGTACCTATGCCTCCATGATGGCCCAAAACATGCATTGAGTGACTCATGATGTGACACTTGTGACAGGTGGTGGATGGGCAGCAGTCATCCTTTGAGCACCCCTGTCAATCTGCCTGTGTGGAACCTTGCTAGCTGTATGGCTATGGTTAAGTGTCTACAGTCACTGATGCCATAGTCGCCACACTCTCCTGTTTGATGCTGCCAAACTCTGACTGTCCAATATCTGTGGGTGCGGGGGACATGTGTGGGCATACTGACTGTGTGTGAGGACATTTGGTGGGGAAGTAGGATGACAACCCATGGGACAGATTCAGCCCCCCAAAACACCACCTGTGCCTCACTATGGCCACCATCATCATCACAGTCTGATGAGACACTGACATCAGGTTGTGAGGGTGACACACTCCAACCCCACAGTCACCTGTGAGGAGAAAGACAACATACATACATTAATACCTGCACTATTATGTCTGCTGATCCACACACACACACACACACATACAGGTGAGGTGCCACAACTGCATTATACATACCACATCTTATTTCTGATCCCATGCACAACACACAAGCAGATTACAACATACACAGACTAGACAGGCCCTTTATAACATGCACTGCAGCTATGTCCAGTTAATGTTGCCAGTATTATACACCTGTGAGATAAGGAATATGTCAGTGTATGTGATGGACCTACACCTACAACACAATGTACCCGCCTTCACCATACTATTGCACCCGGTATAGCAGACTGCATAGACCTTCACAGCAATAAGTGAAAATATGTAACAGCTCCTGCAAATACATTACTGTGATTACTGATTCAATGCACTGCAGTGAACCCCTCCAAAACTGAACATACAAGTATTGTACTCTAGCTAAGCATAACAGTTGTGTTTATGGCAAACTGGCTGCCCTTAACATTCTTAGGGTATATATGAGCCATAACAAAACAGTTTCACACTCACCAGCTATAGGATGTTGTACTCCGGCCACACCAGATGTACCTATAGAAATGTGAGTGAGAGGTATTGTCAGCAAACACAAATGTGGCATTGCTACAGGATAATATGTGCATATATCAACATGTACAGTAGGAACTCTGATACTGCCCACATTGCTGACATGATCGACAGACCACGGTGCTTTGCAAGAGATGTCCTGCATCTGTCTCACCTGGGCTTCAGGCTGCTGGCAAAGGTTTTTGCCTCCCCCATAGAGCCTTTTTTTAGGAGAACTGGTGAGGTTTGGACTACCAGCACAAAAATGTCAAAAAACACAATGTAAAGGTCATGCTGTTAAATGGTAGGAGTCTGAACATGAAACTGTACTCAGTGCAAGCATTCTTAACCTTGGAAAATGCTGACATCTATGCAGTCACAGAAACCTGGTTCACAGCTGCAGAGAGCACCCCAGCCTTACCTGGTAACCCATCCTATCATCTATTCAGACTCCAAACTGTGGCCAGTAAAGCCAAAGGAGATGAAGTTTCAATATATATCAAAAGACATACACACCTCCAGACACGTCAAACAGCATGATGCAAAGGAGATGCTCACGGTGCAGTTAACCATTGACAAGACCCCTACTGATATCATAGGTAGCTACCGGCCCCCAAATCAAGATGACAATTCTGCCTATATGGACCTGTTCGACTCTATCACAATGCAACCCTTCAACCTTATCCTGGGTGACTTTAGCTACCCAAACATAGATAGGAAGAACTACTCATGCGAGAACAGAAATTCCCAGAGCCTCATATATTTTGTCAATGCAAGCACATTTGAACAGCTAGAAGAGGTGAAAATATCTTGGACAAGGTATTAAACAACACGAGTAACCACTGCAGCATCCCTACAGTATCATTCGCCCTGGTAAGACCCAACCATAAAGTGGTCACTTTTGAACTCACTATCTCTCACAATACCCATCTAGCTAGGGTCAGACATAACAATGTCTCCAAAGTTGATTACAGGCTCCTAAGGGATGGTATAAACAGCTTCACAGCCCCCTACCCCTCTGTGAAACTGACACCAATATCCAAAACTGCACCAAAGCAGTATACGAGCAGTTATATAGATGCGTGGGATCAGGAATACCAGACAGGACTACATCATCTTCTGCAAGGATAAGTAAACCTGTCTGGTGGACATCTGCAATAAATAGGTTCATAGGTTCATAGGTTGATACTAGGCTATCTGCCCTATGACATTTACAAGCCTAGCCAGAGTGTGTTAGGCTTTCACCACCCTTCTTAGATTAGTTGACTGTGTCTCTGTATAGTAGGTCACAGAAAACAGCCCATTTAAGGTTAGTTTACCGTGTCTCTGTCTAGCAGTGACACAGAAGAGATCCCAGGGGTAAATTTACGATCTCCCATCCAAACGTCAAGATTCTTCTTGAAGAGGGTCATTGAGAGGCTCTGTCTGACATGGATTGGGATTTTGTTCCAGAGTGAGGGGAGCCTCTGGGATATGAATCTGTCCCTCCAGCATGTTCTATTTATTTCTGTCCTGAGGTTTAAGTCACTGAAGCGTGTAGTTCTCATGGATTTGGATTTCTTGAGGTGGAGCATGTCCATTAATTCTGAGTTGGACATGGCTTTATACGTCAGGCACAGATCATCTCTGAGTAGGCGGTAAGCAACTGAGTAGATCTGGAGTTTCTTTAGCCTAACTGCGTAGGGCATCTGTTTGAGTCCCTTGATCCTCTTGGTGAGGTACTTTTGAGGTCTTTCTAGTAGCAGGTGTCGGGTAAGTTACATCCCAAATGGGGCATTGTATTCAATTATGGGCCTGATAAGTGATGAGTAGAGGGGCACAATGACCTCTCTTGATCTAGATGTGAAGCCCTTTGTGATAAGGTGGGCTATATAGAATGTCTTTCTAACCACTTTGGCAATGTGATTGTCAAAGGAGAGATTGCAATCTACTTGGGTCCCCAAATCCCTAATTACTTCTTCCGTACTTAATGGATTACCACCTATATGGTAATTTGTGGGCACTTTGTTTTTCCCAAAGGGGATGACTATGCACTTTTTGACATTTAGCTTTAGGCCATGGCACTGGCACCAGTTATCCATCACTGTGAGACCTTTTTGGAGGATGCTTGTGTCAGCCGGTGAGTCGATTATGGCCCTCAGTTTACAGTCATCTGCAAACTTTGTCAGCCATAGTCCTCCTGTGTTAGCCTGTACCTCAGAGAAATATATACCAAACAAGAGAGGTCCCAGGACTGAGCCTTGAGGGATGCCACTTGTAACTGGTTTAGAGTCTGACATGGCACCTACAGTTCTGACCATGTGGGTTCTATCCCTAAGCCAGTTTGCAACCCATCTTGTGACATAGGGGTTGATATTTAAGCTGGTGAACTTATTTATGTTGCCCGAGTGGGGTATTTTGTTGAAGGCTTTTGCAAGGTCAAGGTAGGCTGTTTGGACTACCTTCCCTTCGTCTATGGCCTTGGTGACTGTTTCAGAGAAATTGACCAGGTTCAAGAGGCAAGATCTGCCCTTAACAAAGCTGAATTGGGTAGGATCCAGTGTTTGGAGGTTCCCAATGTCTTTGTTTATGAGTTCCATGATGATACACTCCATAGCTTTGCAGACCAGGCTAGTTAGGCTTATAGGGTGATAGTTTCCGGTGTCCGTTGTTGCACCACCTTTATGGAGTGGGACCACTGTTGCAGTGCGCCATTCTTTGGGTACATATCCTGTTGTAAGGCTGAGACTGAACAGTGATTTTAAGTGAGGGTTCAATTCTTCTTGGAGCTCATGTAAAAGGCAGCCCGGGACACCGTCCAGTCCCATTGATGCTGTGTTTTTTGCTTTGGAGAGGGCAGCTCTCACCTGTCCATCTGTGATGTCAGGGAGGCTACACTCTGTTGGGATAGTCATTTGCTCATTTGGGGGGGGAGAAGTTTGCAATGAACCTGTCTGCCAGGATGTTGGCAATGTCTGTGGGTTCTGTGTATTTTTTGTCATTTTGCACTAACTCAGAGCATATCTGGGAGTTTCCACCCAGGTTATTGACATAACTAAAGAAAGCCTTGTGATTATATTTAGCATCTTGTGCAATTTTTATTTCGAAGCTAGCCTTAGATGATTTTATGAGGGATCGTAGTTTCTTGCTAGTACTGATCAGAGTTGCCTTCCCTTTCAGGGATTTTGCTCTATCATGTAGTAGCTTCCTCCTTCTGTTGTACAGCTTATTTATCGCTGGGGTCCACCAGACAGGTCTCCTGCCTTTGGAGGAGTGTGTCTTGGTTTTATTTGGGATAGCACGATCCATGCATTCCTGTAGGTATCCATAGAATGCGTTTGTAAAGGATTCTGCAGTTTGGGCCATATTTTCCACTGGCCCTGGGGCTTTGAAGGATTCCACCTCGGTTTTGACAAGTGGGAAGTTTGCTTTTGAGAAGTTTTTGACTGTGGTTTCCTTTGCGGGGGGTGGGGATGGGATATGGATGTCCATAGTGATTAATTTATGGTCAGATCTTACCAATGAGGGGTATACCTCTGGTATGGAACATAGAGTCCCCATGTTGGTGATGATCAGGTCCAATATGTTTTCCCCTCTTGTGGGAGTGGTGACCAGTTGTTCCATAGCATAATGAGTTTATAAATTCTAGGAACCATTGGGCTAGGGTGTTGGGGCTTGAGTATTGCTCCCAGTCTATGTTTGGGTAGTTAAAGTCACCCACTATAATGGTGTTTTGAGAGACCTTCATATTCTCTAGTGTCTTCAGGAAAGCCAAGTGGGGTTCCTGAGTTTGGGAGGGTGGTCTGTAGCAGGCTACAAACTGGAAGGCAGTTTTGCCCACTGTTAGTTGCACATGGATGGTCTCAGATGCTTTGTGCAGTGCCACTAGCCTGGAGGTATGGGTATCTTTGATAAATATAGATACTCCCCCTCCTCTTGTGGTTCAGTCCAAGTTTTGGGGCTGAAAAGCATGGTATGAGGTATAGACTGGTAGTACTGGGGTGCTCTCTGGAGCTTTGAACCAGGTTTCTGTTACTGCACATATATCGATATTCTCCATACTGAGGAGAGCCTCGGGTGTGTGCATCTTGAGGTTTAGACATCTGGCATTGAGCAGCATTACCCTTAGTTTCTTTTTCCTTGTGCTGTCTAAGGAGGTGGGTTTGTCTTTTGAGCCTTGCCTAAAAAAGGCACTATGGGGGTGGCACTATGGGGGTGGCAAGAGCCTTGGCCAGTATTCGAAAACTGTATAACAGGAAAGCTTCACTGTCCAAGACCAGGAAGGAGCAGGTGCCCAACTGGAAACAATGTCTCCTTAGCCTGAACAAGCAAATATGAGCACTATTGACATCCTCCAAAGCAAAATTCGAATGCAAATTGGTGACATCTACTACAGCCAATCATAAGTCCTTCTATACATATGTGCAGAACCTCAAAGGAAGCACCCAGATCTGTTCAGAAGTGGTGGTCAAGGACACCACATATACAAAAGCTGTAGGTATAGCACACTTGCAGGCTGACAGATTCATTGAAAATGTCACCCCTCTGTCCCCCCGTCAGTAGATCAGGACATGCCCAGTACCTGCCCCATTCCCCTAATATCTAGGGAACAGGTCATCACTTCTCTCTCAAAGGCAAAATATACAGACTCCATGGGACCCGATAACAGCCTAGGCTGCATCCTACATGACCTCAGGCAGGAACTTGCAGCATCATTAGTCACCCTATTCAACCAAAGGCTGAATACTGGCTTTGTCCCAGCTGAATGGAGGACAGCCACTGTCATCCTTTTGCACAAAGGCGGAGCCTCCACTGATCCAGAAAATTATAGACCCATCAGCATATTGGGAACCTCCACACACTCAATCCCACACAGTTTGGCTCTGTCAATGGGAAATCATGTCTGTTATATTTGGTTGACTTCTTCGAGACAGTCAGCAAAGCTGCGGACAAGGGGAAGACAGTGAACACCACCTACCTTGACCTGGCCAAACCCTTCGCACTATTCCACACTTGATCATAATAGATAAACTCTCTGAACTAGGCAGCAATATGTATATTACCAGATGGGTAGCAAACTGGCACAGTGATAAAACCCACCTAGTCAAATAAAGGAAGCCATCTCAAGCAGTTGACCTGTAACAAGTGGTGTACCCCAGTGTGCAATCTTGTGGCCTCTGTCATTTGGGATTTACTTTTCTGAGGTGCAGGGCAAAACCTGTGGGGTAGAGCTGACCAAGTCTGCAGATGACTGCAGGCTGGGTGCTGTCACTAAATCCACTAGTGATGTGGATCTCCTCCAAGAGGGCCTTACTCAGACAAATGACTGGTGCCAGAAACATGGCTTTAAGCTGAATACCAAAAAATGCATCATCATCTCCTTTGGGGAGAGTGATGTCCCCACAAAGTATCACATTAATAACAATGTCCTAGGCAAGCAAGCAGTCACGAGGGATTTGGGCACACAGGTCGATAGCAACCTGATGTTTGAATGCCATATTGCTTCTGTTGTATGGATAGCCTTCTACATGGCCCACCTCATAAGTAAGGGTATCTCATCCAGGGACAAGGAGGTCATAACTTCCCTGTATTATTCCCTTATAAGGCCCATTATTGGGTGTGATGCCCCTTTCAGTATGTAGCACATGCAGCAGCTGGAGAGACCACAGATGGTCCTCAACAGGAGAATCCAGGGCCTCAAACATCTACCATACACTGATAAGCTAAAAGCCCTTTCCCTCTACTCAGTTTCATATAGACTCCTCAGAGATGACCTCTGCCTCGCATACAAGGTGATCATGGAGCCCGCCTTGATAAGACTGTAGGTGCAGGACAGCTGACTATCAGCAACATGTCATTCCAAGATATGTAGTACTGGCCTACTGTTGTAATCCCTATTCCCCATAACTGCATCCTCCCATCTACATTCCATTACCTGGGGGCATCTATTACATACCTGGTAGAATGCTGTACGTTTTGTGCAGAAATCCTGAAGAATATTGGTTGTGATATCACAGAGTGTCTTTGTAAGGAAAGTCATAGACCTGTTTACCATAAGCAGCTGCTTGCCTTTTATAGGTAATGCTCATGAACAGGGGATTGCTTGTGCACCAATCTATGGATCAGACTTGCAAACTGCATCTAGAACAGCTGGGTTGTACTTTCATTAGCCAATAGCATGGCATAACAGTGCTATATTTAAGGCCTTCATGCAGGCCTTGGCCCCTTTCCTAGTCTGTGAGCTGGACATTACGGAGGTGTGGAGACTACAGCATCACACATGGTACGTAGAAATATTGTCCACTTTTGGGATTTATGTGGTATGTCCACAGTTTTGCATGCTATGTTTGGCCATTGTGAACAGACTTTATGATTATGTGATAATTTACTGTTAAACAATGTGAGCTGAGCTCAGTAAGGGGGAAGACAGATGTTAGTGACATATCTTATATGGACCTGAAAATGCATCCTGCTGTAGTAGCTGCTAGTCTATCAGCTGTGTATGTTTGTAGGGGAAGGCTGTGACACAAGTCCCTGTTGCTTGGCCTCCCCCCACCCCTTTATGTATGGTTGTTGTGCGGATCCATTGTTCTAGGTCGTTGTGAGGTATGGTAGGTCTGTAGCAGGTAGCTGAACATACTGCCACATATGTTGCAGGCTGTAGCTGATGCTTTTTGCTCAGGGGTCCTACCGGGCATTGTGAACACAGTGGAGGACAGCAAGCTGTATGTGTCATTGAGGAAGCAGTGTTAGCTCTGTTGTTACAGCATAGCCAGGGTGAGGGTACCCATAACAGTTCAGGTGAGGCATGTGCTTTAGGTACATATATCATGTAACAGTGCCAATCGGAGAGTTGTAGGTGAGATATAGGTAGCCTATTTGTGCATTGTGTCCCTACCTACAGGCCTATGACATGCTAAGATGGGCAGCAGTGAATGCAGTAGCAGCAACCTGTTTTGGTTAAAATTGCAGGACTTAGTCATTATTTGTTGTATCTACAAGCATGTAATTGAAGTGCAAACACTGGATTCGAACCCATGACTGTGGGTGGCAAAATGTACAGCATGCTAGGAATTTAACAGACTGCACTATTGAGTCAGCACTACAGTTGGTGTATTTGCAAGATATATGTGCATGCATACAGTCTGTTAGACAAGATTGGCATTAGCATGTGTGTTCAGATGGATATGACGTGTAACACTGAACTGTGTGTCATGATTTTGTAACCTCAATCTGCACTGACTTGCTAGTACTTCAACACACAGAATAAGTTTTGTGACAACTGTGCCAACAGTAGGTGGCACAACTGTGAACATTCTGTGACAGTCTGTGCAGTTGTCAGCTATACCTAATATCCTAGGCCTCGCATACATCCGTCATTATTTATTTAGCTGTGTACTGGTTTGGTGTCTGCATCACAGTCCCAAGTACACTGTCAATTTTCCCATTATATGTACAAGCAGTGTGTCATTGTTAATCAGGATATGTTTATGGAAACACGTGCTCTGTTTCAGAGCTGAGTGAACTAGTGGGCTAATGCTAAATGCTGTAGTTGGTTCCTGGGTTCGGCACTTGGTAGGGGTAATTATTTTGCAAATGTGCCTAACAGTGTCAGAATGTGATTAAGGCAGTTTTAAGTGGGTTTGTGTGGGTCTCCCTACTTAAACCTGCACTAATTCCAAAAAAGAAAAGTAAAAGGGGTGATAGGAAAGTGGTGAAACGGGGGCAAGCAGGGGAAAAAACACCATGAAAGGCAGGTAGGGATGTGCAGGATGAATGTAGGAAAGAACCATAGCTTTCCATTTCTTCTACAGCAACAGCTGTGCAGGATGTGGACAATTTGGAATTTGGAGCCTCACATCCCAGAGAGAGGGGTGTGGGTGACATAACTGTGTTGATTAATTGAGGTAATGATTGATTGTGTGCAGTGTATGTGGGGGTGAAATGGAGAGCTATGTACGTGGTGATCATTTTTTTGTAGGACAGATGCCTCCCCCCCCTTTTTTAAGCTGAGAGTGGAATGTTGGGGAAGGGATATAGGTACATGTGGAGAGGTAAGTTGGGTAGGAGAGGTTGCATTAGCAAACAGACAAGACAGCATACAGGCATTGTGTATGACACATGAGGGGGGTAAACACCTTGGATGGGGATCGGAGAGCCATGTGCCCCCCAGATTGCAGCAGTGAGCCAGAGCTCTCCACACATGTAAAGTCCACACTGCTCCTTCCCTGCCCTGAAGGTGCTTGTGCTGGAGGCTGGGCGCTGGGGCCACCCTGCCCCTCCAGGTTGGCCAGTCTGCCCTCAATCCAGCATAGGTGATCGCTGAACCCACAGAACATGATCCTGCGTACCATCCCTGGTAGCTGTTTCTGAATGACAAATCCCTCTCCATGCCCGCTCCCGGTGGGGACAGGTCCCATCCTCTGAGGTGGTTCCACCACTAGGTGGTGTAGGACCTGCAGAGGGGGCAGTATCGGGTTGGGTCCCAGACATCCTAGAACCTGGTGCCATAGCCGGCTGAGGTAGGATAGGTGGATTGCCAGGAACTGGCCTACCCAGTCAAACTATGGTGTTGAGGTTTTTCAAAGTGTATAACTTAGTAATGAGCAGAACATTTAAATGTTAGTTATAATGTTATAACTCCCATACTCACCAACCTTAGGCAGTTTGACCCAAGCAGTCTTGAAACCTGCTACAATAAAATTGTAACATTTGCAAGAGGCGCATCCTACCACAGCCACCACTGTAACACACTTAGGGAACTTGACTGGCTTGAACTCCCACAACTTTTTTCACCTGAATCAACTCTCATTTGCCTACAAACAAGTAAACCACCCTCATAAGATCCCATTTTTTCAAAACCTACTCCAACCCTACTGCTCCTGTAGACCCCTACGATCAAACAGCAAAACTCTACTTCTTGCCACCAAACCCAAAAACTCAGCAGGAGAAGCCCTATTCTCCTGTGCCATATCCAATCTATGGAACAACCTCTCCCCATCGATAACCAAGTTACCATCCAGCAGTCTATTCAAAACCACTCTCGTGTCTCAACTAAAAATGCATTGGCTCTGTCTTTGCTCCAACCCTGACTAACAAAACTTCTACCCAATCAGTACAACTTACATATTTTTTTATATATTTTTATCTGCCACTAAACATGCTTTATCAGCATAACTCTTAGTTTTTTTTATTTGTCTCCTCAATTTGTAACAACAGTCTATTACTCAGTATTTATTGTATGTTTTGTTCGTTACTATTGATCTATGTACTCTGCAGGTCATGTTTTTTATAGTAAACTCATTTATTATTGTAATATTTACTTATTTGTACTTCTGGAGCATTTCTCCCTGGGCCTCAGCTGAAAAAGGACCTGTGTCAGTCAGAATTTCTCAGTAAACAAATTTAAATAAATAAAGAATAAATAAAGAAATAACGGCATGTTGCAAATAACCTAGTAACATGCCATTGCATAGCATATGGAATACAACAATAAGTGGGATAACAGTCAGTATTGTAACAGCATGCTAGTAACAGTTACGGCATAAGGCCAACAACATAGGTAATTCAACAAGGTATGTTAGTATGCAACCATTGTAATATATAACAATAAGAAAACACAAGACCTAACATAACGTTTTTAGAACAGCATATGTTAAAGGTAAACCATACCCAATATATAACAATAAATTATGACGTAAATAAGGGGTTGGGGGACAGAGAAAAAGACATTCCGTTACTACCAGTATAAGCTGTATTGTTTGCAACAGTACTCTTATATACTGTACAGGTGTGCCCTATTTTATATATACAAGTGCCCTATAGCTTCTGTAGCACCTACATACCTCTTATGCTATCTGCATGGGACAGTATGGGCCAAGCTGTAACACTTACAGGTACAGAACTACAGGGGACTATTACATGTCAGGAGAACATATATGACAACCAAGGTGTACTGTGGACTGATGTAGTGTGACTGTGCTATTGACATAAATCAAGTGGATGTTAAATCTATACCAAGGGATTTGGAAACAGTGATCACAGTCTAAGATAGCGTGACAGATGAGAGACATGTATCGTGTACAGTACAGAGAGTTTATGCCTATCATGCCGTCCTTAGCAGGCATGGGGTTAGACTATCAGCAGACATTCACAGACACACCAGGCATACAACCATACCAAGATTAAACAGTTTTATTTGTTTTGCTAACTTGTATTGGTATTGTACTTATTGACTTTATTTACTAATGTGTTATCACCTTGCTGAGGAATGCTGTTAACACTCTGGTACATCTGAACACACAAATTAGTAACCCATTGGGACAGCTACTACAGCCATTTATTTACCTGTAACTCCTGTGGGGAGAACATCTGTTAACAATACATAACTGTTTCTATAAATATTTAGTAGTACTTGTCCCTGGATTTGAACCTTGGTCTGTATGTGACAAAATATACATCACACCTAGCGTTTGTCAAACTGACCGACTGAGCCATTGCCGAATATTGATTGACTTATATGTGCCTAGAGCTCACCTAGTAACAAACTGTGACCTGGTAATAGAGGTATAACGTTATACAAGACTGCAGTGACACTTGAACACACATGCATGAGATTCACACATGACAGAGATAGTAGGTGAACTGTGCATTAATACATGGAATGCAGATGTAGACAATTAACCCCCAGTGGGTGGAACTAAGTGTGATGTGTACAGACCATATCGGAGTGCTGGGGTAGCTACCTTGACCCATATATAGTTGCAGATGGTATATTTGCAGTCTACAGCTGTTACAGTTTCATACTTGCCTGCAGCAGCGTAACTAAGATCAGGAATGCATACAGCTGAAATGCAATGATTAACACAAGACAATCTTGAGATACACAATATACCTTGGACAGTCCTATTATAGGTTCAGATCTTATTGCAGAACAAATATGACAATGCATTATATCTTATAGTACAGCTCCACATCTACAGCTTAGCAAAACAGTCTTTATTAGCTAACCTTCAGTCACTTAGTGGTATTATTCCCGTTTTCTACTTCACAGCAGTTGTCATACTTGATTTTATGGACAACAGTCCAAAATACACACATATTGCATTACACAGCTTTATTAGGGGTGACATCATGCAGTGATAGGTATATATCTACAGTCTTTATTGATGAACAGTTTAAATAATGCAGGTGTTGCAGTAGGGCTGTAATTCTATAATTAATGCAGTAGACACTTGTTTATGTCCTTAACATTATTAATGCAGTAGAACATTATTATCTTAACATTCTTAATGCAGTTGAACCTTTATTTCCTTAACATTATCGGATTTCATGTTTTCATCTTTATTGAACTGTACCTGGCACTACTCAGTTATATCAGTCCAGGTCTATGACCACATTCATTGCAGTACAATGAAAACTGAATATACCTACTGGCAGTTGCTAATTTACTCTTTCTTCTTTATATGACTATGGATTGCAAGATAGATCTGCGCTCACCACACTCACAGTGCAACCTGGCCTGGTGCCCTGCATGGGCCTCCAGGTTGCGAGCTCTCTCCTCTGCAGCTTTGTAGAGAGAAACACACCATTATGTGTACCTGTCTATCATAAATTCAGAGTACAATTTGGTAAAGCAATGATAACAATACTTACAAACTGGTGGGACATTCCCATCTCTGGCATCTTGGACCCAGGTGGTTAAGAGATCCCCTTACAACACTTCAGATCATCATACTGATTACACACCTGCTCACCTGGGCAGGGGATACCAGTCACACTGGTGAGATTGTGTACCAGCAGGTTCAAGGCATCTGATTTGTATTCCAACCCCTGGTACTGGCCCTGCAGCAGCAAGGGCATCATGGTACTTTACAATAAGTCCAACCATGACCCAGGACTCCAGAATGCCCCACCATTGCGCCCGGAAGTGTGCACCCTCTCCAACTCCTGCCATAGTCTCTGCCAAGATCAAACTCCAAAAGATTATGGTTTTATTCCTGCCTGTCACACTTAAATAAGCCTGTTTTCCTGCCCTTTACCACTATTGGGCCATTTTTAAAAATGCAGTGCTTCACTTAGCACCACACAAACTGCTAAGGTCAGCTGAGCAGTGCTTAAACTGTCAATGCTTAGCAATGCTTAGCAGTGTGCAAACCAGCTTAGTGGGGGGGATGAACATTGCTTAAATGGCCATTGCTTAGCAGTGCTTCATTTGGCTTAGCAATGCACAATCCAGCTAAGCACAGCTAATACAGCCCTTGTTTAAGCAGTGCTTGGCAAGCCAAAGCTGTGCCTACTGGAGCTTAGCTGGATGCAGCAAAGTATGATTTCATAATGCATTTTAGAATTGTGTTATTGCAAACTGCAATGTCTGTGCATACATACATTATTCCATCAAGGGTTTAACATACTTGTCATAATTGTGTATTTGCAACATAAACGCTTCATATCCTGTCTGTGTATTCATACAAAATTCAATCAAGGTTTAATACTACTTCACATGCATGTGTATTTGCAAACTAAATTTAATAACCTGCTTGTGTAATCACAAAATTGCATCAGAATTTAAAAGATGTCTCATACCGTATTTACAAAATGACGACTGTATTCAAACCCTGCACCTAATGCTGTCACTCTAACCATTCAGCTACATGGCCAAGTGAAATGTTTGATATACTTTTACATACATCTCTCCACTATGTTTAAGCACCACTAAGAACTGGGCTGTGCTGAGCAAACCCTCTCAGTTATGTTTAAACTTGACCTTTCCTAAATAATTAAATGTATTTGGTTTATATTTTTAGATGTCTGGCACATGTTCACTGCTGAGCGTCATTGCTGTGCCATGCAAACACACAAAGAAATTTAAATACTTTTTAAATACGTTGCTTTCTGGTACTTTGATAGTGCCTGGAATCCGTTACTCATCTCCGGACACAGCAATAGAGTCCCTACTATGATTCACTACCATGTTACATGGCTCTTCCTCAGTAGCACACCTTCATTAACATGCAAGGCGAGCTGCCAAGGGGGATCTGCATACACGGCCATGGTACTTTCCGTGTAGGTCTTCCACTATTCCTACACGCATTTTATTAAGCCCTCAGGAATATCATTATAAACAGTCTCCATACTTCTATACAAGTGTCCCTTGTATACTGTACAGTTGACTCAACTCTTATCTGCCTCTCCAAATTTATAAATGTTTACATAACATGTCTTTAACTGTATTGAAAACTGGATTTATAACTACCTTACTGCATCCACCAGAGTCATTCTTGCCCCTATATATTTACTCCTGTCTCTGTTGTATGGTTATCCCATATTATTTATCTTCCAGGCCACCCTAAGTCTAAACTAGAACAGTGTTACAACAACGTAGCCTGGTTTGTAGCTCATACAAGTCACATAGCACACCAATGTTATGCACTAATAAAGCTCTGAACTGGCTAGAACTATCCCATCAACTAAATTATACCCATCTTCTCTTAACACAAAAAACATATATTTAATCCTGCTTCATGCCAGGCTATAAGTACAGTTCTCCATCAATACCTTCCAAATTGTGAACTTTCAAACTTCTGACAAAAATCTACTTGACATCTATAAGGCTTACAAAAACGGAAAGTCTGTATTCTCACTGTGTAGCATAAGTCTGGAATATGATCCCCCATGTCAATCAGGGCAGTAAATATCATTCATTTTTTTAAGCTATGACTAAAATAATTCCTTTCTGTCTCCTGGCTTTGCACTTACTGCACTTCTGGCAAAACAAAAAATTCAGCTCCTTCTCCTCTAATGCCTATTTACATCCTTTTTCTCCTTTTCCTTGTTTTTATTTCTGTTATTCTAACTTATTTCTCTTACTCTTAGTCTTGCTTTTACTTATTATTTCTCCAGCCTCCCATATCTGGTCCACATATTACCTCTAACAAATGCTTTTCTCTCACTCTCCCCATCTTCATCGCCTTCCATCAACTAATAGATGTCAAGTAGATTTTGTCAGAAAAGTGAAAAGTTCACAATTTTTGGAAGGTGATGGAGAGAACTTACTTATAGCCTGGCATGAAGCAGGATTAAATATATGTTTTTTGTGTTAAGAGAAGATGGGTATAATTTAGTTGATGGGATAGTTCTAGCCAGTTCAGAGCTTTATTAGTGCATAACATTGGTAATAATACCACTAAGTGACTGAAGGTTAGCTAATAAAGACTGTTTTGAATGTTCCAGTCTGATATTTGCTTTACGAGTATGTGATAAACTCTTGAACTTACATGTCAACATGTTTCAGTGCTACATGATTTTGTATTTATCTTGTTTTAAAGATGGTATATGTGTATTGTTCTACATGGCATATGTCTCTTAATATTTGTATACAGAATATTGTAACATGATGCCAAATTTCCTCTGTAGATATGCATTTTCTATTCTTTTATTTCTGTAGCTTTTCTTCCTGGGTCTATGCTGAAAATGGATAAAATTATCCAGTCAGACTTTTCAAAAAAACGAATGTCAACAAATAAATAAATACGTTAATAAAAAATATAAAAGTTAGTCTAAAATAGTTGAAAAAATATCATTTATAACATTACTTGCATACTTGAGACAAAATCTTAGTGCATGGAAATACAAAACTAATGGCTGTTTTGTTTAGAGTGCTTGGGGCTTTTGACATATTTGTGGAAGATTGGTATAATGCTGTTTTTGGAGAATATGCCCTACTCAGTACTGTGTAATCTCAGAGTTGGTATGTTTAATTAGTGTAGGGTATAGTGGAGTGCAGAGTGCTTGACCCCTCAAAAATGTTTTTTGTTTCTATGGTTAGAGATTTTGTGTTGGTGGATAGGTATACTACAGGCAATATTATTTTGATGACTATTTTAGGACGTTTTATATGTCAACTTTGTTAGATTTAGATGTTTTTCAGTAGATCCTATCTTAGATTTTCTCAGTAGACTACCTACCTATCTATCTGTATATTATCTGTCTCTAACTGTCTATTGACCTAGATAGATAGATAGATAGATAGACAGTTATCACCCAGAGTGATAAAACCATTTTTTTGAGGAAATGTCATCCAATGGACAGACTTTGCACTATAGTCAACTCATCTAAGACTTAGGTTGTTAGAATATTTTTTTCTTCATCCAGGAACTAGAGAGAAACATCCCCTTTCTTAGATTCTCCTAACTATATTACCTGTTTAGTGTTGTGGCTGACAGATTCTTTTAGAACTTACATTGGCCCTACTCTACAAAAATGTCACTCAAAAAATAAATAAAAAAAAAATCTTACAATGAAGAGGGTTCAATTTAGGTCAAAGAATGCCAGCTTTGAAATGGTTTGCATTCCCACTTTTTGTATGCTTTTCAGGCCTCCATATCAGTTTATCAGCTGAATTTTTCACCACAATTAAATGGATGTTCACATCCTTTTCTTAGAGCCGCATCAGAAACCTGGATAACCATGGAGCTTATTCCCATGTGATATGGAAGGAGTTTCAGTTCCATACTTGGAATACTATAACATGGCTGCTAGATACCGAATGTCTCACTATTGAAAACAGATCAGAGCAGTTTGGAAGACTATTCTGTTGAACAAACTTGGGGGAGGGTATCCAATATACACAGGATTATGAGAAAAAAAGGATGAACTATTCTAGGAATATGAATTGTATAGCCTGTGAGCTATTTAGAGCAACTGAATGGACATTTGACAGAACTAAAACAACAGCATGGTTAAAATGACTATGACCATTCAGTCTCCCTGAAATATATGTTACAGACAATTATACAGTTATCAAACATAAATATATAAACAAATCAAAAATACTAGGGCAAGCTACTTCTTAAAGAAGAGGTATCAGTAAGCAGCTGTCCAATCGTAAAGTACAGAGATGGTCTAAACATTTTAATAAAGATTGTTCCCATACCATATTTGCTACCACCTCCACAATGAACTGGCCCTGTGGATCAGTTAGTGGGAGGTCAGTCATGTACTAGGTACTATATCTAGCCATTATAAAATAATTCTAGCAGCTAAATCTATAGCACCATGACTCAAATACAAGGTGGTATGGGAAAAAGAAGATAATGCTAACATCGGTCACAAGACTTGAATAAGAGTAACTCAAGACTGCAACATATGCCATTAAATTGCAGATATTCAGATTTTTCGATTGGCAGTCTCTTTTCAAGTAAGTTTGACCCCAATAAGACTGAATCACATGTTGGTAAGCTCTTTCATTACTTGGTAGAGGTAGAAGCAAGAGCTACTAAGTAATTGTTGGCATTTTTTGTGGGATTTTCTAGAACTTATTCATTTGAAGAAAGAAATTGAATAACTTTTCTGTTAGTCCATGGTCAGCTTTGGTTGCTTTGTTGCTTGCCTTGTATCTCCTTGTATTTCATAGGCTTGAACCCTTTAATCATTGTTATCATCATCATCATCAGCAGCAGCCCCCCTTTTTCCCAGTTTTCTACATGGGGTCATGGTGTCATGTTAACTGTCACCATCTCTCTCGATTCAATGCCACACTCCTGCCTTCTTCAACACTCATGGCTAACTGTTGTGGATCTTCGTCACACAATCCATCCACTACTTTGCTGGATGTCCTCATTTCTTCTTACCTTCTTCCTGTCTATTCCAAATCTTCTTCACCAGATTGTCTTCTACCTTTCTGCACATCTGCAGAACCACCTTAATCTGTTCTCTTTAATCTTTTCTGTAATTCAAACTATTTCGGCTTCTGTTCTTCTGTTCTCATTTCTTCATATGTCCCACAGTCTGCATCCTATCACCATTCTTAGGCACTTCATTTCCATCACCTCTAGGTTCCTTATCTGCTCTGCCTTTACTGCTCAGGTTTCTGTACCATACAGTAGTACTGGTCAAACCACTATCTTGTACGCCTTACATTTCAGCTTCTTTGGCATTCTTCTGTCATAGACTACACCTGCCTCTCTATGCCAGTTCACTGCAGCCTCCCCTGATACTATCTATGACCTCTTCAGTCAGACTTCCCTGCTCCTCAAACACCCCTGCCAGGTATTTGAATCTATTTGCCTTTTTCACTATCTTCCCTTCTATCTCATTTCTCAGTTTCTTCTGATTTCCCCAGTTTGCTGCCATTGCCACTGTCTTAACTGTACTTAGATTTTTTCCATGTGCCTTCAGTTTTGCATTCCATTCCCCTGTCCTTTGCTGAAGTTCTTGCTCAGAGCCTGCTTGTAATGCCACATTATCTGCATACAGCAACTTTGTTGATCTGTCCCCTCCAATCTGTTTGCTAATGTAATCCATCAACAGTATGAACAACAGTGGACTCAGTGTTGAACCCTGGTGCACACCGATTCCCACTGGGATCTTTTCTTTGAGGCTGAACACTGTTTGTACTTGAGTCATTGGGTCCTTGTATGTAGCCTGCACTAATTCTACCAATGTTTTTGGGAGTTCAAATCACCACAGTACTGCCCGAATCAGCTTTCTTGGGATGTTGTCATATGTTTACTCCAAGTCTAGGAATGCCCAGTTGAACTCTTTCCTCGTCTCTATCTTCTACTCAGCTATCTGTCTTACTGGAAATATCAGGTCAGTTGTGCTGCATCTGCTCATCTCCCATCTTACACTCCACTACTCTGCATATTCATTTATCAATCACCCTCTCCAGACCTTTCATGCATTGTGATAGGAGTTTGATGCCTCTCTACTGCCCACAGCTGTGGTACTCTCCTTTATTCTTGTGCACTGGCATGACTATGCTTATTCGCCAGTCATCTGGGATACGCCTTTCTCTACACACTGCTATGACTACCCTCAGGAGCCATTTCTCCCCTATCTTACCCAGCATCTCTGTCATATGTGCTGTGACCTCATTTGAGCCTGCTGCTTTCCCTGACTTCATTTTCCTTAGTGTTATCCTGACTTCTTCTAGGGTGGGGTCCTAACACCTAATCATGGTTATAGGAAAGGAAGCAATAACAAGTTTGTGGAAAAGAGTGCAACACTGGTGGAGACTCTTAGATGAAAATAGGGCAGTAGAAACAAACTGAAATTTCTAAATGGACTTTTTGATGTAAAACAAAAGGTAATAAGGTAACATATAAAAGATACTCATCAGAGGCAGATACTTATATACTAACATGAATAATGAGCTCTAGAAATTGCTTTACTTTTGTTGTGGACATGTTGAAATATGACATGGCAGTGCTGTTTGAAAATACATTATGCAATTATCTTTTTTATTGGTCTTTTGTTGTGGTTAAACAGTAATGTAGCCTTCATTTAACAGTTTATAATTGGTATTTGTGCATGGTTATCAATAAAGATGTTAAAAACAAACACAATTTTATCTTTCCTCCACAATATCGTTCTCATGATGACAAAGAAATTTCTCTTTTCAGTACCTTTACCAGGTAAGCCTGCATATATTGAGACCACTGCAACTTCTAGCTGAATTGTTCATCTCTGAACAATTGCAGTGAAAATGTTAAATTGATCAGCAAATCTCATAAAATTAACAATAACCAGTCAGAGGTTCTTAAATGAAACTTTTTTTTTTTGAAAAAGGGCCATGTTGTTCCTCTTGATCTATATCAGTTGAACTTCTTTGATATTAAGCAACAATAGTGATTCCTGCCAACAAGTTTAGCATCAATAAGTTGAAGTTTTCCTGCTTGTTTAACCTATGTACCTTCAGCTGTATAATTTTCTCCCGCATTTTCACTTTGAAGCACATTTATTGTTACCCAATATAACTACATGGAAATGGTGTATTCAGAAATTAAATTATAAAGGGATACCTCCCCCACCAAAAAAAAAAAAAAGATGGTCAGGAATGCCACTGCTTCCCATGCTGAAGTAATCTCATTACAAAGCATGGTGATCATAGGATCATAGGAGATTACTAGCTTATCAACCAGAAAGTCATTTTATGCCTAGCCGTTTCATCCCAATGCAATACCATGAAAATGCTAGTCATTACCCAAGATGCATTTAGTCTAGGAGGGTAGTGAGCATATTATATTATACTAAAGACATAACCCAGGCTCCTCTTATTAATGTCTGCAACTTACTTTCCATTATGACTTATTCACAGGTTTGGCAAACCTCAGACAAAGTTATGAAGCACAAATCCAAAAAGTTGTGTTAAATGTGCTGTAGAGTAGAAATCCAACTCACTTTTCCACATTGAGCATTGAATATGCAGTAAGGATGAAGTGAGGTACACTGGGAAAGACTCATGAAAGGGATCTCTGGCATTTTAAACTCTGTGGCAAGGGAAAAAGGAGAGACAGTGGGAAGTAATAGTTACATAAGGCACTGAAGGGAGAGGGTAACAGGATTAATCTTTGTAGGTGGGACATGATGCTAAGCAATGGCATGGCTGCCATGTCAAAAGAATATATCTCAAAGTAGATGTTAAATAACACTTTTTCATAAGAGGTGGTAAGGAACTGTAATCACTTAGCAGAGAAAACAGGAAAAGGAAAATAATAACATTAGGAAAGCTTGAGACACTTAGAATAACTGAAAAGAAAGAAAAATAGAATCTGCCCTGAGCTATTACTCCTGGGCTGATCCAATTGCTTATGCTCTTCTCTTGCTGACTTATGATATGTTATCTTACATATTCAACATAACTGAGGAGAGCATGTTATCTTACATGTCCTCTTCTAGTCTGTTGTTATATGAAATGATGTTATTTTGTTTTATGTTACATTTTATGAAGATTAAGGGTACTGTAATGTAACTCTGGAACTTATAGAAAGCTAGTCAATACAGAATTAAGAGTATGATTGCTATGGTGTCAGCATGAATTCATATTGAAAGTAATGGTAATAACTACCATGTACCGCATGGGAGTAGAAATTGTAACTGAGAAATAAAGAGTAATATGGATGTTATACAGTAGTAAGGAACAGAGGTTGTGTGATGACTGGCTAGGGAACTACAATTTAGGAAAAAAAAAAACATTTCACTCTAACCACTAAATACCCAGATACTATGAAGTAAATAACCATAAATTCTAATAATTGCTTTTATTTGAGCAAATGAAGTGAGCATCATACAGGCTCGAATGAATAGGTTAATTAAAATAGATGTAAACATGAATAACTACATTTCATGTTGTTAATCTAGGTACTTTATATCAATTATATAAGGAGGCACACAGTGTCCTGAGCAATTATAGGTGTCCCATATTATGAACTGAACAAACATATTGTACTTGAAACTATTCACTAAAGTAAATTAATATTAACTGAGCAATCAGAAAGAGAGAAATGGGCTAAAAATACAGGACAGTTTACTGAGATAACAATACGTGACTTTATAAATGCTTTAGAAACAGTACCACTCTTGGTAGTTAAAGCAAATCATTTCTTTTATTCAGATCTGCAATAAGTATTGCAACATTTTGCAGAATTGATCTTACTTAATGACATGCACATATCACAAGATCATGTGGTATAAAATTCCAGGATTGTCAGTATGTCACCATACAAAAATGTAGCAGAAGAGAATTACATTCATATACTTTAAAAAAAATTCAGCATTATAATGAATCCCTGTGAAATTCATTTATCATCTTAGAAGTCATAAGTAGTAAGCATAATCTTTAATGGTTTCTACAGTAGGTTAGAAAGATATAAAAACATGAAGGTAAAACAGAAGTCAGCAACCTGTGACTCAGTATTGAAGATTACGCCATCATTCGACTGCCAAATTTTAATCAGTCAAGTTTAGTGATTTGTGTTAAATGTCAGGCAAGCAGAACATGCATCTGCAGAACAGAAAGTCAGCGGTGTGCAGTACACCAGGGGAGGAGCTGAGGACTGTAGCAAAATGCCAATTTTACAATGATACTTCAAAGTTCACAGTGTAAGTCACTTCCAGCTATTGATAAAAGTAAATCTTTCATTAGCACAGACATAAAAATAGCCAGAAATTTGTCAGTTTGCTTTAAATAACAAATCAATAAATGTGCTAGCAATTTTTTCCAAACCTAACAATTCATACTATACATATCATTTGTGATTGTTGTTACAATTCCTAATGCATATTATAGTGTGGTTATTGTTACAAATTCTTAGGCATTGGACAAGTATCTTCTAATAATTTTGTTGCTAACTACCGTATTTCCCCAAAAATAAGACTGGGTCTTATATTCTTTCTCCCGGCGAAATGCGCATTATGGCTTACTATCAGGGGATGCCTTATTTACCCGGACCATAAAACAATCTACCTTTATTCAGTTATTCACGTACAAAAATTGACATTAATTAATGAACACAAATCGACATTTCTTCATGTACAAAAATTGATATTTATGCATGTACACAAACTGACATTTTTTTTGTACGTTTCTATTACTGGAGAACAGTTCTAATAACAGGTTGACAGTTGTGTGTGAATTCTACATAAACAGTGCAACAAACATTTCAAGTCCAGAATATCTGCACATTGGCTTTCACAGTTATTCAAATACAGCCATATCATCTTCTTCTGGGACATTGTCATAAGTGTCCAACCCACAAATTTTGGCCTGAATTTCTTGCAACTCCATTTCCTGTAGCACCATTGGCCCCTGTCTGTCATGCCTAGCAATTGAGCTCTCCTTAAATGAGCACTGCTTGTCCAAGTAGCCTGCTCGTAGTGCATTGACGACACAGCTCTCAGTGATTTTATCCCATGAATTTTTCACCCAAGTCATGACATCTTGCAGGTTAGGCTTCACAAAGTTTCCACACTGATTTCTCTCCATTCTATTTTCAATGTAGTCATTGAGTTCCATGTGCAAATGGTCCTTGAATGGCTTGTTTATTGCAATATCAAGAGTCTGGAGATAGGCAGTCACTCCTGCGGGAATCATTATTTGATCTACTCTCCTCTGTGCTAGGAATTTCTTCATTTCATTAGAGAGGTGAGTGCTGGCTGAATCCCAGACTAGCAGACCTCTTTCGCCACCTTGCAAAACAAGTGGCAGCATTACATCGACCCACTTCCTTATATTTGCTTGTGTGCACCAGGCTTTTTCAGTTTCAGGAATGTAAATGCCTGAAACACATTCAATCTTATCTTTCTTGCCCTTACTAATGATTAGAGGTGGGGTTTTCTTTCCATCTAGATGAATTGCCAAAATACAGGTAACACGTACACTCTCGTAACCAGTGGAGGGAATGTAGATTGACAAGGCACCCCTCTGATCAATTGTTGTTTGAGATCCTTGGCCCCTAAACACTGCAGTTTCATCTATAGCAATCATGTTGGAGAGTTGGTATTTAGAAAAGTTGATACCATCAACAAAGGACTTGAACACAAGTGCACATTTAATAACTTCAGTATCTTCCAGCTTGAACAGTGTTGTTGATCTTCTTATAGATAGTTCATATTGCTGAAGGAAGCCATCCAGCCAGTGTTGTGATGCTTTGAATTCTTCTGTGGATATTTCAAACTGGGGTGCTATTGCAAGGGCAAATGCTTGAATATTAGCCCTACGCACAACCAAAGCCTTTGCTCTCCTGTTAGCAATCCACTCACAGATGGTGTCTTCAAGCTCAAGACATAATGGTTGCCGACCTGATCCACACTTACACTTCATTGCATTTCTCTCCTCGGCCTGTTGACTAAGGTTAACGTACACTGCTCGCCATTTTAGGACCATTCGGAGATCTAACTTTTTATATTTACAGAAAGCCATCAGGTTCTTTCCACGGGAGTCCTCCACAATTCCTTTCTTTTACTCGACAGAATAGCTCTTTCTTTTTGCACTCATTTTGTCTGGGGGGGTGGTTAATTGAAGACTTACACGACCAGAGTGGAGATACAAAATGGCACTGGTTATGAAGAGAAGACACTACCACAGTGGCTCGTTACCATGAGCGTGCTTCCCACGTGTTGTCTGTACTTTGACCGATCAAAGTACATCTGTGTGGGTTTATGGGCCAAGGATCTCAATCGTCAAGTGTGAGTGATGATTAGGTTACAGTAAGAATTGGAATTGGGGTTTATTTTTAGTGTAGGGCTTATATCATGAACACCCTGGAAAAAACATGCTAGGCCTTACTCTCTGGTTAGGTCTTATTTAGAAAGAAATACAGTACATTAAAGGCAAGGAAATGGCAACCAGTAATAGAAGAAGTAATGTTAATATAGTATTAATAGGTTTGGATGGCATCAAAGCAACTGAAAATGAAGAGTTGTCTAGCATAGAACAGTTGTCATTCATCGTATAACAACTTCCAGAAATATATAAAACTATATCATTTACTTTTATGTCCAAAAATTATTACCCATTCACTATTACTGAATGTCATTCTTCTGATCAATAAAAGTCTGCTAAAATGACTTTAGTTAAATCATTCATTCCTGCATACTGTATTTGTTAGCTGACATTCTGTGTTTTTTACACAGACCTAGAGTTATTAGTGTACAATAAGGAGATATGATATTAAAACTGACAATAATTTAGTGCATATTTTTACAAAGTAAACTGCAAGAAGCATGGATCAATGAACTACTTTGCTCAAATTGATCATCTTTAACATTGATATGAATATAGTGATTCTGGTAGCCATTTTGTCAATATCCTGAAGTATATCCAGTATTACTTCTTGATATGTAGAAAGTCTTTACCATGCAGCTGTGAAAATGTATTGTTTTTTGTGAAGGCACAACTGGAAAAAAAATTAGATTGCAGTTAAGTGTGACTATCAAATGTAAGCAATTCAGTCACATTAATCAAAATGCAACTTTTTTCAGAGGATCGTTATTGTACACAAAGTATTCCTGCTCACATTTCCAGACTGCATTCACTCAGCTAAACAAATTGAGAACTGTGGACATTGCTGGGGGAGAACATATGGCTAACTAGTGTTAGCCACTTCCTAGACTACTGCATTTACATACAGCTCTACCTGAGAGACTAGAGACTATCATCAGCTCTGAGGTCCCCATGAATGGAAAACCTCAGCAGGAAGTAATTTATGAACTGGAAAGATTTAGGGAGATGGAGGAAATGTTAGAGTCAATGCTTCCCTATTGTGCTAAGTCTTTCTGAATCCCATCCATAAACTTTTTTACACTCATACCAAGTATTTAGTTACACAGGCATTTCATTTAGACACTATGGCAATTTGCATTTTATTCAGTTTCTATTAGGCATTGATAGATGACTCCTACTCATGATGGCATGATAATGAATATTGCACATGCCCATTAATTATTTATACTAAGTTCTCATTACTTCAGAATTTAAAACTATTTTATTTCACCACACTATGCAACATTTTTATTAATGCAAAGATGTCATGGCCTAAACTCAATTTCAAAAGAAGGGCGATACTTAAAATCATTTTTAAGATTTGATGAAATAATTAAGGGTAGAAGAGCCATCAAGGACTCATTCCATGCACATGCATCCTGTGATGATTTTTGGATAGCTTTATCAAGATCTATCAAAGAGGTTTGAAATAATGCCTCTCACATGTAGGCATGTGCAGTCATTTTTGTTGCTGGCTACGGGAGTAAATTGAAATAAATTTTCCTTATTGTTATTTATCTTCTACTCAGCACCCAGAATATGATATATATGTGTATATATATATATATATATATATATATATATATATATATATATATATATATATATATATATATATATATAAACAGAGACAGAGAGAAGCTGGCAGCGTTATTTTAGAACATCTATAATTAATTTCCAATTTTAGGATGGCTGTAGAAAAAATAATGACGAAATTAAAGGTGTCCCCCCTCCCCCCCCCTCTCTCTCTCTATATATATATATATATATATATATATATATATATATATGTGTGTGTGTGTGTGTGTGTGTGTGTGTGTGAAGTACAGCTCTGTATAAGGTAAACTAAACAAAACCTTTTAAAATGTGCCCTTTCCCTCATTGTAGTGCAATCTCAGAGTTGGTATATATAGTTTGTGGGGTATGGGGGTCACAGCCCCCACCTTTGTGGGTTACTTTCCTGTTGACCAACTACCACTACCTTTTGTTTATTTTTTTACAAAGATTTCACTCTTTGATGAAAGTGATGTTTGGGGATTAATGTATGTGTAATAGCCTTTCAATGAAGTTTTCCTTTGATGTGCGAACATAGACCCTGTATGTGTGTATGTATATATATATATATATATATATATATATATATATATATATATATATATATATATATATATATATATATATATACACACACACACACACACACACACACACACACACACACACATATTTCTTTGGTAGCATGTTATGGTTTGAAGTAGCTAAAGTGCTGGAAGTGATAGTACTAGATTCAACTGTTCAATACTGAAATGTATTTAAATTATTTAGGTAAGAGCCACAATCTTAGGTACATTTTAAGCCTGATTCTCCTTCTGCAGGTCCTTGAAAGTTTTCCTCTGGATTATCAAAAGGCCATTGTCATATGTCCACTTTTAGTGCTAAATATGGATAGTCAAAGGTCTTTAGCTGTCACAACATGGTATTTTTGCATTATAACTGTTTTCTGTTGAGGATACATCACTTCACATTGTAGGAATGGAATGTGTATGTGCATATATAGCTATACAACTCTGTGTGTGTGTGTGTGTGTGTGTGTGTGTGTGTGTGTGTGTGTGTGTGTGTGTGTGTGTTCTCAGTTTTTATAAAGAAAGAAAAGGTAATGTATAATGTGTATAAATGGAAATGTTAATGTGGATTGTTTTCTTTTGTTATCAATGTGTGTGTGTGTGTGTGTGTGTGTGTGTGTGTGTGTGTGTGTGTGTGTGTGTGTGTGTGTGTGTGTGTGTGTGTGTGCCTATATCTTAAGTGATATTTTAATAAAGGTGTTTAAAAATATATGTATTTTACCAGACAAGATATCTTTTTACTTAATTCACCAAGCATAATTATCCCAAAGTTTAATCCAGATATCTTAAGGATGTAGGATGCTAGCTTATGAATAATAGCATTCACAGCCATTTTACAGTCACATTCAGGCATTGCACATTAAAGGGATTTGCATTTATGCAGGTATATGACCTCTGATCGGGCTGGAAAATGTGCACCTGTCTGGGATATAACTATACTGTGTTGTCACTGCATAGAAGTAAAAATCAATATGTTAGTGGCTGCAAACTTGATATCCTAAAACTCAATATTCTGAATGGGAGGATGGGCTAATGTCAAACTCAGACAAGTAGAATCACAGACTTAAGTGGACTGTGCAACACAGTATCTTGTTTTCCTTGCCAAAACATTTGTAAAAATGTCTCTTTTAAACTTAGATACTACATTTAGGATATCAAGTGGATTTCACTATCATAGTCTAACATCACACATTATTCCCAAACAATACATTACTTGTTCTCAGCGTAGTCTATGCAGCACCAGTCCAGACTTTGATTTTTCTTACCTGTCAATATATGCCTCTTCAGCCAAAGCAACATTTTTTTGACTAATAACTTGGAAATACCAACTATCTATGTGCTTTAAGGATGTGATTTGCTTACATAAAACTCTGCATTGATCAGCAACAAAGTCCCTAAGGATAAAAAAAATCCTAATTGCATTATGTAGCTGTATATCCAATGGTCGCTGCCTGAAAGCTTTGTAATGAAATCTCAAAGATGACCTGATGTATGGACTTATATGTGTTGTCTGTGTTGTCATTAAATGTAGGGTTTTCATGGCATTTCAGTGGCATTTCAGTTTAATAGTCTGTCATGCTGCATTATAGTCAATTTCTGCTAGTGATGGTATATGGCATCTGGTCAGGTATGGGTATACAGTACATTGTTTAGATTGTCATTATATAATAAATAAAATCCCATATTCATTCTTTATAGAGAAGGTGTTTTTTTTTTAAATCCATTGATTTTAAGGAAGTAACTCCCTCCAACAAAAACAGACTCTTATGCGGTCAAATATATTATATGATAACAAAGTTTTACATGTGTCTTTACACATGAAATTATCAGCTAAAAGAATAAAAGCTATAAAAAACAGAAATATATTGTACTGTTGTGACATCAACGTAAAAAAATATGCATTTATATCTAAATGTGGCATTATTTATCTGTATATATTACAGTAGAGAGTTGATTATTCGAACGTCAATTATCAGAAGCATCAATTATCAGAACCAACCTTCCAAAGTTTTTGGGTAGGAAAAATTATAAAGTATGAATATGTAAGCATTATACATATTTGCTTGAGCATGTTATTTGAGATTGTAGCCAGCTCATCTGAAAAATATTCTTTATTGTCTACTGGAATTGCTGAATGGTTGAAAAGTGTACTCCTGCATGCAGAAAAAACAAGATTTTAGAAGTATTTTATTCGGTTCAATTATATGTTTGATTAACCAAACAATTTGATTATCCAAACTACCCTAGGTCCCAATTAGTTTGGATAATTGACTCTCTACTGTATATCATAAAAATTATACTATTGTTATTTTATTTTATCTAAATTCAAGATGTTATTATCACTTTGCTATTGAGGATAGTAAAACAAGTTGAGGATCATTTATAGGTCTCCAAAGAGCAACAGTCCGTCCCCCCCCCATTTATGAAAAATATTAATCTATTTTTGAGACACAAGTATTTACATACAAGGAGAAAATATAACCAAAAACAATCAGTAGTTTGGTGATAGTCCCCTGAAAAAATGGCCATTAACAAAGTGGTTAAGGATTAGGCTAATAAGAACTGCAATCTTTAGGCATAGTGACTACCAGATTTGTGACCAGTGCCTTTGATACAACCTACCAATAATTCTTCACAGTGTTTCAGTACTCTGATCTTATTCTTGGGTATTTTAGAAGATTTTTTTCATTGACACAATAAGGATGGCATAGATGAAGCTTTTACCTTAAGTGCAAAGACTCATGGGGTATTCAAGGGTGGGATTTTTATACTATTTCTATTATAACCTTCCAGTCCCTCTTGAGTATTCCTATAGACATCAGTACAATCTTTCCACCATGCTGGCACATATTATTTAGTAAGAGAACTGCTACATAATATGCTAAGATGGAGTCAGGGTGGTGAACTTCCACCTTAAAAACACTGAAGGTGGGGCAAAATATGCAAAAAATCTACACTAGTGGCAAAAGACAATGTTGAAGCAAGTTCCAGGCGATTTTAGCAAAGGAAAGACATTCAGAGTTTCATTTGGCATGCCTGCTAAAGTGTGTTTGGATTCTTTGTTATAGCACTTAATGCTTGTTTTTCTGCACTCATACTTTCAACTGGACTCTAAACTAAGCCCACTTGTTGAGTTCCAGTCTTAGTGCATAATGGTCCATCATTTATCCACTATCCACTCAAGACTGGCTGTGCCCTTATAGATCAGTATATGAGAAATACAGGGTATGAATATTAGTTAAAATATATGCATATGGTTGTAGAACATCTAATGCAACTGATCTAAGTGCACTTAATCTAGTCCATCATAACTAAAAAACCCATATAACCATAAAAAAAGTTTTTTTTTAAAAGAGAACAACCACATGTGTCCCCTATGTGGAGGTTTCACCCTACCCACTACTTATATTTAAGAACTCCATGGGTGCATTACTGTGGAAGGAAGGGAAAAAACTCTAGAAGTGTACTACCAGGTTGTACAATCCAACACACTGTGATAAAGCAAATTGCAATAATACATATACATCTATAAAAATATAAGAAAACTAATACAAGTTATCAAAAGTTCATAATGTTTCCTTATTATCAGAGTTACAACTGGTAAACACTATCATTAGATCAACTATGATCAGATCCCTTTTAGATCACTTGTGCTGTAGGTGTGACAACTTATTTATTTATTGACATTTGATTACTGGGAAAGTCAGACTGGGTAGGTGCCCATTTTCAGTGAATGGCTGGGGAGAAAAGTTCCAAAGTATTACAAAAACATTTTAGCAACAATAATTTTACAATCTTCAAAAATAAAACAAAAAAAATTACAATTTTAATAATTATACCAAATTAGTGACAATGTAAAACTATTGGGTTAAGAATAACTACAACATATATGACAATTATTCAATCTTTAGATATTAATAGATAAATTAAGGTAAGTTAGTATAATAAAAGTATGAATTGTAATATGAGGTATGAAAACATGACATATTTGGGAAGAGAGTCAAGGAAGGAAAACAGATTGAAATAAGGAGGTGAGTGGGGAAGGGAGAGTAAGGATGTATAACGTATTAATAGGTACCTTTTCCTATTTAGGGATATCATTGATCATAGAGTTGAGCAAAACAGAGCCACATTTTGGCTAAGAAATCTTTCAGAATGGTTTTATAGGACTGGAAGGAGAGTATTGACCTGATGGATACAGGTAAGGAGTTACAGGTCTTAGTAACATGGCATGAGTACAGACCATGCCCAGCAGATTTCATAGGTTTATGGACCTAAATGAGTTTTTGGTCATAGGATCGTAATAACTAATTAGGAACATAGTTGTGTAGAATTGCATTTAGTGCTGGACAAAAAGATGGATGCTGGATAATTTTATAGGTGTTACGAAGTTATGTATATGTTAGTTGATGGGTTAGTTCTATCCAATTTAGGCTTTTTAGTACTATACAGTGATGGGTTCTGAAAAGGGTATTTTCTGCAGATTTAACCTATTTATTATAATATTGCTCATGTTCTGATTGTTGTGATAACTAGAGGATAGTAAGGATGGGAGTGCCATAAAGTAATGAGGGTATGATGTATGTTGTGGTATAGTGTTGTGTAGTGTAGTTTTAGTTGCATCAGTGAGAACATTTTTGGTTCTGTAAAGCATCTTTAGTTCTTTGGTGATATTTTATGATGCAAAATTGCAAACGTGCGTCAAATTTAAGAATATCATCTAACCTCCACATCATAACTGTATGTTTCTCTGCTCTCTGCCTATATGTGTTTCACATGAAGAACTTCTGCCTGCACTTTATTGTTTCTTAACTTATAAATCGTATGATCTCCTTGGATCTTCTACCAGGTTAGCCTACTAGGCATTCAATACCCTGGCATTCTTAAAAAACACTGTCTAGAATTTTCCATCTGAGTAAAAATGTAATAATTTGTTTGTGTATCTGCTTTTGTGTTTGTTTACATCTGTATAGAAATCCTTTTATTTGTGTTTTATTTTGTGTTTTTAAACTGTAAAAATGTAACAGTTTGTTGAATGTCTTTTTGGAGTTTTTCTCCCCAGGCCTCCGCTGAAAATAGAGATGTATCCAGTTGGACTATCCCAGTAAACAAATGTAAAATAAAATAAATACATAAAAGAAAATAAAATGTGTTGTAATTTATGGTTGTAAGTACAATACTGAACCCAAATATTTTACTATAGCTTGTCTCGTACTAGTTTCCCAACCCGCTTAGTTCTCTCTCTCTCTACCTTTTGCTAGCTATCCCTGGAACTGAATTGATCTGGTATTTATCCTTAGATACAAGTCATTTTGTTGTTAGCTGATATACTCCGTTCACCTGGCTGCCATTATTTTTTCTTGCCAACTAATGCACTTTTCTCCCCATCTACCTGCTGCTTACACTGATTGTTTTTTGTGGGGCAGGCACATTTCAGGTCTCGGTTCCAACCCACTCTGTTCACCTTTGCTGCACTCAGGCTCACTTTGCTTCCCTACCCAAACCCATTCCCACCCATCCTCACTTCAATTACATTTATACGTAGTCTTACCCCACCTACCCCAAGCATCATCCAATCACACTCCTCCTCCTTTACACTTTTCCTATCAATCCAGCCATCTATCAACCTAATCATCCTATCAGTACCATCATACACTCCACCTTTTCTCTTCTTCTACTCCTCTTACTCCTAATTACCTCACATCCTACTTCCACACTTCTCCCTTACTTTTACTCCCACCTTCTATAACTCCCTTTATCCATAACCCAGTCATCCATACTGCACCCTCATAATCCTATACACCTACCCATATTTCCCTTTAAACCGCATCACTCCATCTTTCTTTTTTAAATCAATCCTCATTATTACTCTACAAAACTCATTATTTCCTAAATATATAACACACTTCTAAGCAATGTCTCTCATCTTCGACACCTTTCTCCTCATATTCACTCTCTACCTCCGTCTCCTTGTACAACTTTCATCACCCAATCCATATACCTCCCAAACCATCCACCCACAGTCATACTCTCTCCAGTTACTCTGAAATCTGCTCTTGTCTTTATGCAACTGATTTAATGCTACAAATGAAAATGACAATCCTCTCTCCACAATACAACCTTCATAGTAACTTTGTCCTTAAATACTTCCAAATTACAAAAAAGAAGCCTTAACCAATTACTCTCCCTGCCCACTGTAATCAAGTCCTCCGTGGTAAGATACATCCAAACCCTGGCCCCTCCCCTCCCTCCCATAATCCCTCTAACATCACAAAATCCTTAAACTTCACCACCATCAATCTCCAAACCATAAGAAATAAAATTCCTCATCTGCATGCATGGTTGAATCAACATAAACCAGACTCAACCGCCATTACAGAGACCTAGCTAAACACATATATCAAGGATTCTGAATTTCTACCCCCTAACTATTTATGCCTTAGAATAGACAGACTACATAAAAAAGGAAGAGACGTTGCCTTATTATATCCAAACACCTTTACTGTAATTTCTTATTCAAACCCCATTCCACTCTTTTCCAGCACAGAGTTACTTGTTCCCTTCATAAAGCTCAATGATTGCAAAAGCCTTTGTATTATGGTCATACACATTCCCCCAGGCAACAATATTCCTATTCTAGAAGACATTCTTGCCTGGGCAACCAACAATATTAAAATGAAACAATCCTCCTAGGCGATATTAACATTAACTTGCTCGATATCTCTAATAATAACCCCTCTACCAACATCAACTTTCGCATCTATACTCAGCTAATTTCCGATATAACCAAACCTGACATTAAGAATAATAAAGGTTCAATCCTGGATTGGATTATGGTCTCTGACTCAAATAAAATTTCCCCCTCTGGAACACTGCCAAATAGTATTAGTGACCACTCACCAGCATTCATAATACGTAAGCCCACCACTCCACCAAACATGCACCAATATAGGCATACCAAAGATTTATCTCACTTCTCCCCAAATACCTTTAATGACATTTAAGGGCACTAACTGGAGTCCACTAAAATATCTCCCACTCAATGAACCTGCGGAATTCTTCATTTCCACATTTCTTAGGATCCTAAATAGTCTTGCCCCTCTCCAGCTAAAAAGAGTCAAGGCAAAACATGCCAGCTGGCTTATTAAGTCCATTAAGCAAATTATGTCCACTAGGGACAAAGCCTGGAAAGCCTGGCAGAAAAACAAAAATCCTTCCAACCTCATGCAATATAGACAACTTCACAATCAGGCTAAATGTCTAGTTGTCAAAAACAAAAAAGAACACTTCCAATCACTTCAAAACCAACATAAACAAAACCCCAAGAAATTTTGGGGAGCAATCAACTTCCTTCTCCATATAGGAACTAAAAATAATCCATGTCCAAACCCAGAAAAAACACCCTCTGAGTTAGCCTCACTCTTTAACTCATATTTTATTGACACCATTGCTAAACTTACTACCACTTTCCCGCCTATTAACGTAAATCCACTCGAACCACCATCAGCATATTCCCCATCTACTCCTCTACCTACTTTTTTGCTCATACCCATACCAACCTCCACCATACAAAAACTTCTTCATAAACTAAAGCCATGTTCCTTTGCCCCAGATAACTTATCTGCAGAATTCTTACAACTATCAGCCTCCTCCATTGAATATCCCATCAGCATTCTCCTTAATAGGTTAATTCAGGCATCATATATACCTGATATCTGGAAAAAAAACATTTCTTCTTCCACTTCATAGAGGTGGCAACAGCTCTGAAATCCCTAATTTTTGGCCTATCGCCATTCTTTCCCCATCTCCAAAATATTACAGAAGTACATCCACACTCAGGTCCTTGGTTACCTGGTTAATCACCAACTCTTTTCCCTCACTCAGCATGGCCTTAGGCCTGGACATAGCACTTGCACCACTCTCATTTCCTTCTTGTACATAGTAAGCAGAGCTTAAGATGCTGACTCCATAGTCACCACACTCTTTTTTGATCTATCAGGATTCAACACAGTTTCCCACTCTCTTCTGCTTACTAAACTCTCCAACCTTGGTATCTCTCCCCCCTACCTTACATTGTTTTTCTAACTATCTCATCAATAGGCACCAATCTACCATATGGCAGCATTCCGTTTCTCCTTTCATCTATACAAATACAGGGGTACCCAAGGGTTCTATACTGGGTCCCCTTCTATTCAATATATTTGTCAAAAACTTCCATACCACTCTTGCCCACAGTACTGTTATCCAAGATGCAGATGATTCTACTATTATCTGTTCTTCTAAATCAGTCTGTGAACTACAGCATCTTACTCAAGAAACATTTACTTCAACCAAAGCCTGGATGTCACCATCTTGCCCAAAACCCCAATAAAACAAAACTCTTAATATTTACCCAAAAAATCTAGCCCTGTTAATAAATCAGAATTCTCTGTTCATTCCCAAAATAACACAATCTTTGAAATCATCCCTAGTACCAAACTGCTTGGGGTCATCATTGATGATAACTTAACTTACGACCTTCATATCTACAATAACATCAAAAAACTCATCAAAAGCTAGGTGTCCTTTATAGGCACATCCATTTTCTTAGCTTGTCTGCTAAGAAGGCTCTTGCCTTATCATTCCTGCTTCCATCTCTCTTATATGATGCCACCATCCTCACTAATATTCAGACCTCCCTGAAAACTAAACTTGACTCATACTACAACAAAGTTGCCAAATTTGTAACAAATGCAAAATTTTCAGTCCACCACTGTTCCTGTCTGCATCAATTAAATTGGCTCGTATTCCCTCACTACCCCATTTATCTGCAATTAACTACTGCCCATAAACTTATTTACTATCCAGCAACCTTCCCATTTATCTCCTTCATACTGACCATTTATCATCCTACTCGACTCCTTAGGTCTGAAAACAAAATGTTACTGACTGTTGATGAACCTAAACTCTCAGCCGGCCAAATGTTGTATTCTTTCACTGTCTCAAAGCTATGGAATAATCTCCCTCCTTCAATCAAAACCATCAGTAATCCTGCTTCCTTTAAACAATCCCTCAGACTACATCTGTCTTCTCTCTGGCTATGCACCTACACCATAACAAATAACCACAAAACCTGACTTCCCTCACTGGAACCTTATTCTTCTCCATTTAATTACTTGTATATCTTGTCCTTCTTTCTACCATGCTAACTCCATCTGCTATCACTATACCTTGCTTTATCCCTACTACTTAGCCTATCTGTCTCCTTTTCTATCATTAAGTGAATACTCCTCACTGCTAATAACATATATATATATATATATATATATATATATATATATATATATATATATATATATATATATATATATATATATATATATATATATATATATATATATATATATATATCTACACACACACACATATATATATATTTTTATATGTTATATGAATGCATACTTTCTTCTATTTCTACATTCATACCATGATTATAAAAAATTCCTCACTGTTGTCATCAATTTTATTTCATGTACTACAACTGTTTTATATACTCTGTATTGTGTGCAATATTTCCTTCTATGTACTTAAATGTGGAGCTTTTTTTCCCCGGGCCTCTACTGAAAATGGGCTCATTTAGGTCCAGCAGACTTTCCCGGTAAACAAATGCAATAAATTCATAAATAAATCTTTCCTAATAACTCACTATGAGAAGTAACTCCAATTGATGTATTATTAAGAGGGAGGATTTTAAATTTTGTTTTTTTCATGAGAGACAGACTTGGAAAGAAATCAAAGTAGTTATTTATTTATTTATTTTTTTTTCTGGCATTACAAAGTCATGTTTCAGTGGCTGTTAAGCTTTCTGAGCAAGGTTTTGGAGATGTGCCAGGTTGTTTGATATGCTTATCGGTGTGGAATCATTTATGTATTGCATTATGGAGGCCTGACTTGTAAATGTGTGGAGAGTGCTGCTGAGGATGTTAAAGAGGAGGGGGTAGATCCTTTTGGTACTCCTGGTGTTTACTGCTAGGTATGGAGAGAAGGAGGAATGCCATTTTACTAACTGACACCTAATGAAGAAGTAGGTCTTGAAGTATAGAAGGATGGGCTGAGAGGACATATGAAGTAGATGTTTGCTGTGGAAAAACTGGGTTGAAGGCTTTAGACAAGTCAGACTACCTTGCTACTATCATTAGCTTCATTGAGATTATCTACAAAGTTTAGAAGTACAATGTTAGTAATATGGGGAGTTTGGAAGCCATGCCATGTGTGAGATAGGTGGTCTTTCTGCAGGAGAGAGTCTAACAATTGTTTTGAATACATTTTCAAGTATTTTGGAGAGGGTGATATGATTGTTATAGGTCTGAAATTAGTGATGTCTGTTGAACTTCCTCCTTTGAGTATAGAGTTGATGTGTATTTATTTTCCTGAGAGAGAGAATGTAAGATTTCTGGGCTTTGCTGTTTACAAGTACTGATAGAGGATAGACAATGTTGTTGGCTGCTATTTTAAGGTTGATAACCAAAGAACCAAAGAACTGGCACTCACAGATATGAAGGCACCCTGGACACGAAGACTGGTACAACTCTTTATTCACAATTCACAAATCCACATGACTAATACTGTCATTAATGCAGAGATTTAGATATATGTAAATTAAGGTGGCAATTGAGGATGGATGCCACCATTTTTCCTGGCATTAATGACAGTATTAGTATAGCAGCCATACTCAAACTTAAACACATTTTAGGTTAACCTACATATTACCAGTGTATGATATTTAACTTTGATAATTTGATAGTAATGTTATGGCAATGTTATGCATTTTTGTTGTTCTTACATAAGTCTGTGTTAAAATTTTAAATAGGCAGTTTATGTGTTTAACAAACAGTCAGGCTTGTTGAAACACTACAGAATTTTTAATTAATGTTAATGGAATTTTAACTCAATAGTTAGTTTTAATTATTTAACTGTTTAATGGGGAGGGGCACAAAAAAGTTGAGTTAGTAATGATTATTTTTCCGAAGTCATCCAACAGGAGTTGGATGAAACCGCTAAACCTGTGGATTTGTGAATTGTGAATAAAGAGTTGTACCAGTCTTCGTGTCCAGGGTGCCTTCATATTTGTGAGTGTTATTTTAAGGTACCTGCTCATTTCTGTAATGCTTCTACTAATCTGGGCAAAGATGGAATTGTTTTTTCTTTTGGTTAAGAACTTCACTATGTTTGGATATGATGACATCAGCAAATATGTATGCAGTCTCACAGCTGCAGACCTACATATATAGTCAGTTTCTAGGAACTCCATTTCTCCTTCAGATTATGGAATATATAGTCTTGCCATGCACTTTTATATTTCGTTTGATAGCAGTTTTCTTGTTTTCTTGTCCAAATGATATAAAGCTTTTAGAGGCCAGTCAATCACACCAAAACCATATGCTAGATTGGAAAAAAAGCTGTTTTACAGCTTAAACTTCCTCATTAAGCCATGTTCTCACTTGTTCATATTTCATTGCCTACCCTTCATCTTCATCTTTTTATGTGAATTTAACATTGTTTTGAAAGTATTCTTACTTGTCTGTGACAAGAAAGTCTCAAAACAAGAACCGCATGCACTACCACCAAGTGCTCAATGATAGCTAAACCATTTTACAGATGAGTGGTTAGATGTGTCTACACCTGCACCAATACTGTATTTTTGTTTACATGAGTTGTTAAAGCACAGTACTGTATTCCTTATTTATTAATTTATTTATTGTGATTTGGAACAATTTTGGAAATACTAACTTTTTAACAATTGCTAAATTAGGCCTTTATCTTTTTATTATATTATGTTATGTTGCAGTGTTTTTTTCAGATGATTTTGTACTTAAACTAAGGAAAGGGGTATAACTACCATGTGTATCTCCTTTCACTTATTCAATATTATAAAGGAATTGTTGTTAGCAATTAAGTTTCCTTTGTCGTCATCCTTATGTGTGGTAGGCTGTTCAGCATATGGTATTGCTGCATTAGAAGTTGGGTGGATTTTTAAAATGTCTAGATGTTTTGGTTAGGAGCACTAAACCTTTCCCATTTACCTCAGATTGTGCTATATTTTGTTTTAACAAGAACACCAAGCAAGTCTTTTTAATTATGCAGCTAAATTTTTATAGATCTATTTCAATAACCTTAATAAAAGGTTATTCAAAAAATAACATTATATTAATATAAATAATCCGAAAGATACATGTGCTTGTAGAAAGGACTGTCCAACAATGGTTTTAGACATGCAAAATAAGGAAGGACTGTAAATATATACAGACAAAAAAATGCTCCATATTTTTTTTCTAGTTCATAAAACATTGTTAAATGTATTAATGATTCTAAAAGCAAAATCTTTCTTACATTATTTAAAACATGATTGGGTACTCTTAATTGTTTCAACCAGCAATGGCAGAGGAAGAATAGCTTATTAAACTAAAAACAATGCAAATTATGGAGCAGAACTCAGAGTTAGCAGCTTCCTACAAACATCACAAAATTCATTGAGAACATAAGGCTGTCCAGAACAATAAAGTTAGACAACAATCTGGTATTAACAAACTCCCATGTTGAAATAGTATCATACCAGTCTAAAGCACTTGCAGGAGATTAGCCTCCGTGTAAACATGAACCGTACATTCTATGTAGACAATGGGAAAAGGTAACTAAGTCTGATGGGTTGAAACAATCATTATGAAATATCATGAAATTGTATGTGTTTAGGAAAAGGAACAAACATAAAGTATTCATCCAAACTGATCACTAACCCAAAGCAAATTCTAATCCAGAGATAAACTGGGGGGAATGGAAGCAATGATTCTAAGTAAATGAATGAAAACACTTACTGACAATGTTTCAATACTGTAGATTTCATACATGTTGTACACTGATCGTAAAGAATGGTAATTATTGAACTATGGCCTGAAAATATGGACTAAGGAAAGTTTGTCAATAATCAATGAATCATGAAATTTGAACATGGGCAAAGATGAATAAATTATATTTAAAGTAGTACTACAGCCTCTGGGAAAATCTTTTATGAAAAAAATAAACCAAAAATGCTTGAAAACATATTTTTATAAATGATTAACATAGACCGCAAAACCTGTAATCTTACTAGAAAACATTTTAACTGAAAGGTGTTTTAGAAAAAGTGAAATTAAAAGGAATGAAAGGGGAATCCATGTCACAATTAAATGAAGAGAAAGCAAGAGAGAGAGAGAGAGAGAGAGAGAGAGAAAGAGGGCGTATCCACTATAAATAATTATGTGTCACACGCAAACAACAATGCTCCTAAGGTCACATAAAGAGAATCACATTCCTTATAAAGAGGGAGAATCTCCTGCACTCTGGTGAGGAAAAGTGTCTGTACCATCAAACTTTATATATACTAACTTTAAGGTAGCACAAATTCAGAGAAGAAGTATGGAGGTATAAAAACTAAAGCTCACAGTTTCCCTCTTCATTTAGTCAAGAGTGGCTCAAACAGTGCAAACTTCATAATGACTAATTTAAACTGTGCTATATTTTTGATCAGATGTATAGTTACAGTCTGGGTAAAAGGTCAAAGTAGTTTCAGAAATTCTGAAGAATACAGTAAATGTTTATAAGAAAATGTATTTGCTTTGCTTTGTACAGGACAGATATGACAATTCAAAAATATAGCACAGTTTAAATTAGTCATTGTGAAGGGTCATGTGACATAGCCAGTGTTGAAATATTTGAAATATTGAAACAATGACAGGAACCAGATGATCTTCTTGATTCCATGGTTCAAGACCTGATGACACAGGATGCAATAAACCATACATTTTTTGTAGGGGATAGAAGACATCTTCAACTACTTCATAACTTCATTATAAAAGGATAAAAAATATTAGTTCTTAGTAAGCACAATCCAGGGTATCATTTTATAATGGAATGAATAAATAAAGGCAATCAAAACAATGCATTATGTCAAACCCTGCCAAAGATTTTTAATGTATGTATAGAACAGACAAAGACTGGTATCTTCATTTTATAATATAAATCATTACGTTCAAGTATGCCTACTCTAAAACGATCCAAGACCGAAAATTGGTTATAACCCAATAAATCTTCAGATGTATTATATATGCATAGAATGACATGGGCAATATCTTATTTGTATTTATTTATTTATGTATTTGTTTGTTTATATGTTAACTCTGTAAACCCACTGGACACAAGTATCATTTTTCAAGATTGACTTGGAACTTAACTCAGAGTCACACTGTTTGCAGATAAATAAATTCTGAGTAAGTCAAATCCAGGAAAACAGGATGAAGCCCTTTAGTAGATTATAGCATTAACCATCTCAGTTATTATAACTTAAAAATGATATGGCTTTAAACATGTTAGGACCTGATATAACTAAATTTGGTATAAGCATAAATGTAGATTTTGATTGCTTTAGGTAGGAATCTGTAAAGCACTTTTGTTGAGTAAAATGGTTAGTCTTTAATAGTATCCTAGTTTGGAAAAAAAAAATTTTCTTTAAAATATTACAGAGCATCCAGCTCAATTGAAGACCTTGACTAACAATTGACTGCAAGAATGTTATCAATAATGAAATTAGTTTCCAGGCTATTTTTTAACCTGAAAGCAAAATAGTTTAAAATGTTGATCTGGATGATTATCTGTTAAAATGTTGATAGAATCAATTTGAGAGAATTAAGATATAAATTTTGAAAGATATTTTTAAACATATTTAATATGTTTTAAGAATTAATGAATTCTACTGCATCTTTAACAATAAAATAATTTGTATCAGATCTGAAGATAGAGTTTGGTGCTTATAAAAGCCATGTTGTTTGAGAGTAAAGTAAAAGATTACAATTAATTTGCATTTCAATGATTTTTTTTTGTCAGTCATCACTGTATTTTGCAAGTTGATTTTCAGATTGCTATGACTTTATTCTGAGCTCTAATATTTTAAACTTGTTATCATATATAGCAAGAGGCTTTACTAATCATAAGCCTACTTTAACAGTGGCTTTCAATATGATGGAAAGCCATTTAAGGTCAGACAACAAAAAAATCCAAACAGCTATTGAGAAATTCCTGGCCTTCCAAATTTTTAAGACAGAACTATTTCATGTGCAGTTAACATAAGTTAGTCTGCACACAATAAATTATTACTAAATGCTAACTAAGGAAAGGTCAGAAGAAATTGTGATCGACAGATAATAAGTGGGGCAGCAAAAAAAAAAGTCATTCCTAAACCAGGATTGTCCTCTCATGATGATGAGAAGGTACAAAGTTTCTAATGCATGGAGATGAATACAAACTATCCATTACATTTAAAAGTATCTTTAACTTCTAGTAGAGTTTCTGATGCAGAAAAAAAGTGGCTAGCTTTTCTTCCTCTGGATCAGATGTATGAGTTACAGTCTGGGTAAAAGGTCAAAGTAGTTTCAGAAATTCTGAAGAATACAGTAAATGCTTATAAGAAAATGTACTTGCTTTGTACAGGACAGATATGGCAATTCAAAAATAAAGCACAGTTGATTAAACAAATTAGTCATTATGAAGGGTCATGTGATAGTACTTGCTTCCCTATACATATCTAGAGGTAATAACACACAAAGTATTTTTTCTAAATGCTACAGTAGCACTGGCATTGTTTGGATAGTATAGATACCCATACCAAATTAAGTTTTTTTTTTTGAAAATTTTTCATTAAACTTTTAATGTATGCATATTCTGTATTGCAACTACTAAAGAAGAAATACAAAGTAGCTTCATTTTAGTAGAAGTATCTATGTTTTCTATACTTCTAGAAAATGTTTTCATGTAACTGTTAACAACAAAAAGAATAAACATGTATAGGCCTGTTATCTAAATGTAGACCTACAGAGATATGTGCCAGCAATTTAAATGTGTCTTAATCTGTAGTCATTTACAATGGCTATCTGAAATACTCCAGCCTGAATAACTGCAGTTAACTAAACTCATGTATATGGGAATATAATTTTGCATTGAATGAGCATAACATCACCATCTGGTTGACACCTTTTGGGTGACGTGCAAAAGATCGACATTTCCTAAGTAGGGACAGGAGGCTTGCCTCCTGCAGAAAGACTTACTGCTGGTTATCCTGCTCAGTGATAATGCTTGGTGCATTTGTGCAACGTGTCAACTTTCCATGTTTCAGCATTACTATGTCACTATTTGGAATACTGATGTTGCACCCATTTGGTGAAAGCTTATACATCTTTATATATACTTACAAAATACAAACACACACCCACACACATACACACACACAGAGGGAAAAACAGATAATAAAACGAATTATGAGAAGCAGACATCAGTGAAATTATCTTTCACTTTTTTAGAAAAGCAATGAAAATGAAATAGAGAAAACACGTTGCGATGAAAATAATGCAATCAATAAGCCACATTTAATGAACAAGAATAACTGAATGAGCTCTTAAAAAGCTCATTATGAAAAAAAGGGAAATTAAAAGTGATAGTATCCTTGGGAAATGAGTATATTACAAACAATTTTTAATCAACAGTAAAACCCAGAACTTCAAGTGCCTGGGCACTAGTAGTGATACATATACTTTCTGAAATTAGACCTCAAATGAAAAACAAATGCTTATTTTTGTTCAGCTAAAACTATAAGCAGGAAATTGTTTAGCAGATAAAGTGAATAATTTTGCTATATGACTAAATTAATATTTTTGGGAGTTTTTAACAAAGCCTAAAACATCAGGGAATACCTTTGAGAATCTAATGTGATTTGCAGTCAAAACTTTGAACATAATCAGTATCTTCTTTAATTTCAAATGGCAGGTCTCGGGTGATGAGAATCATATTATGAGTCCAAAGAATATCGTTCTTAAACTTAGTTTCTTCCAGTTTTACTATAGCAAGCGAGAAGGATGTAATAGCAGTAGACAAGACTATAGATCTGTGTTATACATCAATAAAAATTCAGCTTCCACTTACAAAACAAAAAAAGAACCAGGAGAGTCATCATGAGAAACTGACTCGGAAAGACAGCTAAGTGCGAAATTGTTACTGTAGCTTCTTTCCTCAGACGTTTCTGAAGTATACTGACATTTTTGTGTCACATCTTGAGAGTAGTTTACAAAATTCCTTTGCTCAGGCTGACAGATATACTCTTTTGAGACTGCATGACATTTATAGACATCCACAAAACTGCAAAAGCCAATTTAATTTCTGATTTTTCGGTAAAAAGTCTTGCAGGTGATTCCTGAAGATTGTCTTTCAGTTTTAAACTTTCAACTTTAAACATTATATTTCCTATTGAGTTTAACATTTCTACTGTCTTCTGCCACTACACATTGCAGCCCTTCTCTAGTATACCATGTTGTGTATGCAATGACTTGATAAGGACAGCATTCATCAATTTAAAAATGTAATCATGCAACATAGGAAGATGAGATTAGATTAAAAAGGCTGTAACACAAGTACAGATAGGGTCAATCAGTAATTAGACAACACATAGGTTTAACCCACAACATAATAATAAAACTAAATAAGGAACACATTTGCTGAAATACACAACTGGCTATAAAACTAAATAACACTAAAAAGAATGTGTAATTAATACTGTTAACATTAATATAGATGCTAGAGAGTGCAGACACAGATCCAGATTCATGAATATAAAGGGCGGTGCAGTGGTGGAGTTAGCATTGCCACCTCACAGCAAAAGATTCTATGGTTGGAGTCTCAGCTGGGGTACCTCTTGTGTGGAGACTGCATGTCCTCTCTGCATTCACGTGGGTTTCTCCTGCATGCTCCAGTTTCCTCCCACATGCCAAAGACATGTCTGGTGTGTTTTTCCCTGAGCGTCTGCTGAAAATGGGCTCCGTCCCCGTCGGACTTCCCAGTAAACAGAATGTTAAATAAGCTAAATAAAGATAGAATAACATGTCCATGTCATGGTACCTTTCTAGAATTTGGCATGCAACATGACAAGGTGTTGCACTGTCCTGCAACACAAAGGCATGTAGCATCACAAAGGGCTGGGCCCACAGTCATGCTAAATGCTAATGAGTCATTTTGGCGAAGAGGCATATGTTAATTAGCCATGTGCTATCTCCCTTGAACTGCTTCCAGGAAGGCATCTGCATAGCAGATTGATTCAAATAAGGGCTTGGTCATGTAGATTAACATGGTCATCTTCACCACATCGGGGTACTGAACATCGCCAAAACAACGTGTCGATCTACTGAACATAAATGTGATGGAAGAGAATAATTAGACACCAGTGTTTAATTATAAAGTCATAATGATGCTGACATCATAATGCAGATATTGGGTGGGAGGATGCACTTGGCACCAGGGATTCATCATTAAAGTACCAAACTGGCACCAATTCTACTACTGGGACTAGGGGTGGGTGGACCAGTAGACCACTAGGAATAAAGTGAAGTGCCATAATGGCACATAAACCATAAAGGTGACTGGGGAATGGGAGGAAGCAATGCATGCCAGGGATTATTAGTTAAAGGCTGTACCAGCACCAGTGTTACTATGGTAATCAGGGGTATTACAACAGGGTCTGGGGTGGAGTGGTGAAGGGATATACAGTAGACACCAGGAATTACTTCATAAAGTGCCTACAATACAGACCAGCATATCTGGTTTATGGGGGACAACTAGACACACTCTAAAGTGCTGTAATTGCACCAATGGCAGTACAGAGATGGGGGGGTTGAAGTACTACACACCAGGCATAAGTGCCATAATGGCATACACTTCAAAAGGGTGATGGGAGTGCAGGTGAAGGGAATCACTACACCACCAGTATTAACTCTTTAAAGTGCTGTAACTGCAGCAACAGTGTAATGGAGATTGGCTGTTGATGCAGTAGACACCAGGGCCTAAACCATGCATGCTGAAAGAGCACTAAAGTATTACAGGGTGAGGGTCAAGCACAGAAGAGTATGGATAGGTACAGGGACTTTGGTGTGTGTGTGTGTGTGTGTGTGTGTGTGTGTGTGTGTGTGTGTGTGTGTGTGTGTGTGTGTGTGTGTGCGCGCGCTCATGCGCACGCGCGCGTCTGTGTGCAAGAGCATATGTGTGTGTGTGAATTTATGTTTGTGCTTGTGTATGTGTGACAGTGACTGTAAGGGTTGTTTCACTTGCTAAACAAGCAGCAGGTTACTACCACAACATGCAGTTCAGACATGAATCTGAATGCTACTGTAGTAACTGCAATTAGAGAAACATGCAAATTACCCAATAATGAGATATTAGCTCATCACAGCTAGCATGATCCTGAATCACAAATGGACTCATCACACTGGGAGATAGAAGAAGTAAATGAAAAAAGAATAATTTAAAAGTGCAGTATATGAAATGGAATGACGTAACAACCATAGAGATTAAAATAAAGTTTAGAAAAGCCTCTAACTGGAAACCCCCAGGCCCACATGCAGTACAAAACTTCTTGTTGAAAGTATTCACATCTTTGCACAAAGATTTAGCTATGAGTAAGAACTATTCATATGCGCACCCTGAACAGACACCAACCTGGCTATCAACAAGAAAAACAATGCTGCTACTTAAGTGAACCCGCAAGCTACCCTAAAATCTATAGACCAGTAATTTGCCTTCTGACAATGTACAAACTATACACTGGAATTGATGCCAACATAGTTTATAGTCATTTAGGAGAAAACTCAATTATGGCAGTAGAACTAAAGGGCAATAAAAGAAAATAATATGGAACAAAGGATCATTTGTTGTTAAATAAAGTCATAGTGGAGAAGTGTAAAAAGGGGAAGAATCTAAGTATGGCATGGATTGACTATAAAAAGTTTTGATAGTGTCCCACATCCATGGATAAAAGAGTGCTTAAAATGTATAAGATACAGCCTACACTGATTGACTACATTACAGTCAGTATGAAACAGTGGCAGACCACTTTGCAATTAAGCCATGATAAAGGACAAATTATTATTCCAGGAATAAAAATTCAAAGGGGGATATTCCAAGGTGACTGTCTGTCACCACTACTATTCTATCTTGCCCTTAACCCATTAAGCTGTCTACATAGCTTAGGCTATGGTTATAATTTGGCTCGTAGAAAACAGCAAAGTGTAAAGACTTCTCATCTTTTCTTTGTCGATGATTTAAACCTGTATAGCTCATGAGATGAGGAACAGAAAGCACAACTGCAAGTTGTCAAAACTTTTCCAGATGATATAAGAATGTCATTTGGTCTTAATAAATGTGCAAAAGCAACCTTCAAAGTAGGAAAACTGCAGCACCAAGAAAACATCAGTTTGGGACAAGAATGTGATATAAAAGTACTTGAGCAAGAGGGAATGTATAAATATTTGGGAATCGAAGAAGGATCAACAATAAAACATGAACAAATTCAAATACAACTTAGTAAGGAATACTTTAGAATACTTAAATTAATCCTGAAAACAGCGTTGACATCTAGCGAAAAAATCCAAGCTTTAAACCAATTTGCTCTTCCTGTCCTAACTTACAGTTTTGGAGTGATTAACTGGCCCCAAATCATATTGAATAGATTAGAGAGGAAAACAAGAAGGATGCTTCATGCACATCAAATAATTTATAAAGGTCAGTGCATACCAAGATTATATATTCCCCATTCTGAAGGAGGGATGGGCCTCCTTGAATCTGATTACATATATAGATCTGCAGTCATGGGACTCCACACATATCTGCTGACCTCACAAGACCCAAATGTAGTGAAAGTTCTGAAACACAAGGAGAATAAATCTAAGATGACTTCTCTGCTTAATCTAGCAGAAGCACATCGACGTCAAGCAGGAATGGAAATCAAACCAGAAGTAGATAAAAATCAACCAGCAACTAAATGTGCTAAAAACAAAAGAAAAAAATATAAGGTGAAGGACCAGATGAAAAGGCAAGAAATGTGGAAAATGCATAAATATAGTTGCAAATATAAACTTCTGGAATAGCCTCATGTTGATCAGAAATGGATGCAGGAATGGCTAAGGAGAGGCAAATTCAAACCAAGAGATAAAAGGTTAATATTGGTGGCCCAAAATAGTGGGATTCATACATGCTGGTTTTATAAAATCCATTGAATATGTGGGAGAAACAGACACATGTAGGTTTTGTAAAACTGAACTGGAAACAGTGACACACCTTGTTGCTAGTTGTGATACACTAATGGCAGAAGGACTGTATACTGAAAGGCATAATAACGATGCAAGACTGTTTCACTGGGGATTGTGCAAACATTATGGTTTTGACGTGGCTGAAAAACACCGGAAACATGATCCACAGAGCATCATAGAATGTTTACATCACATGGAATCACCCATTACCAACAGTTTATAAGATAGATTCTAGAAAACCAGATACAGTGGTCCATGAAAAGAAGACAAAAGTAGCATTGATCATCAAAATCGCCACACCCAGTGACTACAGTGTCTTGCATACACAGAGAGACAAAGTCATAAAATATCAGGATCTGCAGGCAGAAACAATAGCAGTGAGGAAGAATGATACATAGACAGTTCCAATAGTAGTAGGAGCAACAAGTCTTATAAAAAAGAATCTACAGTCGTATTCAGATATGTTACCAATACATGTAACCCCACACAAATTGCAGAAAGAGTCATTATTGGGCACATTGCGAGTGCTGCGAAGAGCACTTCTGGCTGATATCAAAGACTGAAACAATACTAATTTCATGAACTTTAATCATATTTTGACTTAGGAATGGGGTCAATTATCATCATGGCATTAGAAACCAAAAAAACCTGGAGAAGCTAAAAAAGGGAGGTCCGTTCCAGTGTGAGCCATATGGCTTGCCCCAGGAATTTTAATGAATTCTAAAGACAGTGGCAAGTATTACATCTCAGACTAGAAAGTTTAGTTTCTCTGTTCTGTTTCCATTGTGGTCCAAATATTATTAGCATTTTCTCTTCAAAGTTTATCAACAAGAATTTTGAAGAAAAAAAATCTAACAGGGAAACCTCAGAATTTCAAAGGTGTTTTTTTCAAAATTTGTAAGCAATTCCTTGTTCTATCTAATGCCTTCATTAAATAATACATAAAAGTCCTACTCAAAGTCAAAAGTAAGGTTAGTAACAGAACAGATGTGAAGCTTCAAACATAGACCTAGAAAGTTCTATAACTTGGTCGCAGACAGAATATGATGCTGCCACTTGCAATCATAATCTTAATTGAATGGTGATGGGTAATAGGCATAACTTCATTTCTGAAAATAAAGCAGATATTAACTGAATGGATTCAAAGGCTTAAAACTACTGTTCAGTTTGAAAAAATTTAGCTAACTATGTCCTCATATCAAACTAGGATATGCAACACTTAAATTGCTTCACAGAATGTAGGCATCACATATGAAAAGGCAGAATTACAATAAAATCTCAAACTGAGTAACATAAATGTATTCAAGACTAAAGAGTTTATCTTAAGGATTAGGCCAAAAACAACAATATCTGAAAACATGAGGTGCCAAAGAGTAAGGAAGAATCTGATGAGCAAGGTCGATTGCTTTTTAATCAGATGGCTTCCCACACTATTCAGCCTTCCACACTGTTTGTGATAGAATAAAAGGGGCCCCTCATTTTTTGACCTTCCATCCAGTACCCAGAATCAAAATACAAGGTCAGTCATTATGGATTTTCTTTCATTTCATTCAGAAAATAGTGACAACAACTCAGACACAGTTCCATGGCTTTAGAGAAAATATATATTTTACCTGGGTAATGACTTTCATGTTTATATCCTAAATGTAAAGAATAAGGAACATGGAAGCTTCCTTTTATTTTTCAGCAGAAGTTGAAATTCTTATTCTATGACTGGTAATTTGCTTTCTGAAGGTGTGAAAGTTGCAAAGGTATATTTACAAAGAGAACATATCATTCTTGACAACTACTTTGCCTGGAGAAATCTTTTTCTTCTTCTTCTTCTTTCGGCTGTTCCCATTAGGGGTCGCCAAAGCGGATCACCTGTTTCCATTTCTTCCTGTCCTCTGCATCTTCCTCTTTCACACCAACCACTTGCATGTCCTCTCTCACCACATCCATAAACCTTATCTTAGGCCTTCCTCTTTTCCTGTTACCTGATAGCTTCATCCTTAGCATCTTTTTCCCAATATACTTGGCATCCCTTCTCAGCACATGTCCAAACCAACGTAATCTTGCCTCTCTGGCTTTGTCTCCAAACCTTCCAACCTGGGCTGACTCTCTAATATACTTATTCTTAATCCTGTCCACCCTCGTCACACCCAGTGCAAATCTTAACATCTTTAACTCTGCCACATCCAGCTCAAACTCCTGCCTTTTTGTCAATGCCACTGTCTCCAACCCATATAACATAGCTGGTCTCACTACCCTCTTGTAGACCTTCCCTTTCACTCTTACAGGTACTTGTCTGTCACAAATCACTCCTGACACTCTTCTCCACCCACTCCATCCTGCCTGTACTCTCTTCTTCACCTCTCTTCCACACTCACCGTTACTCTGAACTATTGACCCCAAGTATTTAAACTCATCCACCTTCACCACCTCTACTCCTTGCATCCTCACCATTCCTCTATCCTCCCTCTCATTCACTCACATATATTCTGTCTTAGTCCTGTTGACCTTCATTCCTCTTCTCTCTAGAGCATATCTCCATCTCTCCAGGGTCTCCTCCACCTGTTCCCTACTCTCACTACAGATCACAATGTCATCTGCAAACATCATAGTCCATGGGGACTCCTGTCTGATCTCGTCTGACAACCTGTCCATCACCATTGCAAATAAGAAAGGGCTCAGAGTTGATCCTTGATGTAACCCCACCTCCACCTTAAACGCATCTGTCACTCCCACCGCAGACCTCACCGCTGTCACACTACCCTCGTACATATCCTGTACCACTCTTACATACTTCTCTGACACTCCTGATTTCCTCATACAATACCACAACTCCTCTCTAGGCACCCTGTCATATACTTTCTCCAAATAAGTTTGCCTGGAGAAATGCTATGACCAAATACCTCACATTCCTGGTGTGTCACCACCCATCTCACTGACTAGAATTAAGAAAGGAAAACCAACAAAATGTATTCGATGTTGACTCTGTGATACTTCTCACCAAAGAAATATTAGCACAATGAACAAATGCATAACAAAAATCAATAATGAATGAGGATTCTACTCATTCCCGTTCACATTATTGTAAAGACTTTAATAAGCTGAATATGCTTAACTTATATAATCCCCATTAATTGCTGCCCCCCACACATCCCCTTTTTCCAAATAATACTAATTTATCTGACATTTGTTACGAGGGCATGTTGACTAGCAGTAGGGCTCTTTTTAATCATGATCTGAATCAGATGCAGCAGTACTGGCCATTCTCAAGGCACTCTGGAAATGGAATTGGCTGGAGTAGATCATTCAGCCTAAAAGTAACCAATCAAAGTATGTTAGTTGGCATTTTTTATGATATAAAGTCATTTACAATGATGTGCTAAATTTAGTGTTGGCAGTTGGTGTAGAGGTTAAGGTTCCAAGCTGTAGTTCTTGTGTTGCAGGGTTTGATTCTCTCACCATGCTGTATGACTATAAGGCAATCACTTCATCACCTGTTGCTCACAAATCACCCCTAAGAAGGGACTGTGTGCCCAGTAAGCCTGTCTAGTTAATAAATGCATATGGAAAAGGGTTGGTATAATAGTGCATGGTTTGATAGGCTTAAAACAGCCCACAAGGGCAGTTAGCCTAGTAGTAAGCTATAAATATTTATCAATAAAAATAAGGCAGCCAGGCAAAACTAAACTATGAACAAAACAAAATGTGGTTATGTCAGGGAACAGCACTGAAGCAGGACAGAAGTATCTATCTTATCTGTCACATGCTTTATTGAGGAATAGAAAACAAGTAGATAAGTTAAGCACTTTCATCCATAAAAATGTAACAGTGCTAGTTAATCAAAAATAGTGGTAGATGTTTTTTTAATTAACTAGCACTAGTAGTTTAATTAAGTGAGGACATGACTGACATTGAAGTCCTATAGGTAGTTTTTTTGGCATGTGACCTTTTGATTTTTTGTATTTAAAATGTTTGTTTTGTTAATTATTCAGTTCTGATGAAGCCCAGTTACATTTTTATGGATGAAAGTGCTTAACCTATCTACTTGATTTTTATTCCTTAATAAAGTATGTGGCAGGTGAGGTAGATACATGGTGTTTTTGTCCTGCTTCAGTGTTGTTCCCTGGCATAACCGCATTCTGTTGTGCTTGAATAAATATTTCCCCTAGCAGCAACACAATTAAATACTACAAAGAAAGTATCTATTAGGTGATTGTGCTCTACAAGGTAAGCAGGTTTATTGAAAACCACTATTTAAAATGACGCAACAAAGCCTGAGGAGGGAAATTCCAGGTAACTGAACCAACTTTTTGCAAAGGCTATTTTGACTTTTTTGAGACATAAAGCAAAGTACTTCTCTTACTCTGTTCAAATGATATTTGGATAACTAGATCAGAAACTATGAATTGACCCTGGCTTAGCACACATGTCTGTTATGCAATGGGGCAGCAAGAAATGTCCCAACATATGCTTGTTCTGCCTTATCTGGCTATTCATATACAGATATAAGGAAAACCATCATGAGAATGTAAGGCTAGGCATCAAATGAACCACACAGGTCAGTAGCCTAGTAAGTACCTGTGTACCTATGAGAATAAGTTTGATGTGAGATGAGATGGCACATCCTAGCTTGCAGATCAGAGGGAGTAGGCAAGGTAACAGATGAAACCAAAGGAACTCAACACCAAATGAGGGTCCAGAAATGGTCCAAGAATTAATTTATTAAAACAACCTGAAAAAATGAAATGAGTGGTTTTGTCTCATACAAGAGAATTCATCACAATAAAATGGTCCTAGCACAGAGTCATTAAATAGTGAATAAAATATTTATTTGGTAGTTGGTTAATTAATTAATAAGAGCTGTAGTATTCCTTAAAGGGCCAGACAACTGGTGCACAATAATAAGCAATGATACACATAGTCCTCGCCAAACAAAAAACCAGCACAACAAAGTACATTGAAGCTTGACTACTTAAAAATAATGGTGTAAAAAATATACAACAAATGTAACAAAGATTTGTAAAAATTTGGGCTGTAACTTAGCCTTCAGTGTTAAAACAAGTGTAGTTGAAACACTGTCATTCAGACCAGGGGGAAAGGTAGCCTCCAGTCTAAGTTGCCAATGCACCTCCAGTCTAAGTTGCCAATGCAGTTCATATACTTTTAAGTAATTTTTCTAGTCCCCCCCCCCCCGGAGTCCAGTGTGATCTTTTTTTAAAATACCAAAGTGAAACTTGCTATAACTGTTACATTGGATGAGAATATATATATATATATATATATATATATATATATATATATATATATATATATATATATATACACACACAGGGCACTGTTCTCATTCTCTCATTCCTGTTGGCAATATCTTGTGTGTGTTCATAAATACATGTTCTGAGAGTGTGCTAGTGTTGCAAATATACAATGCCAGATATCCTGTCCACAATGCTAGGTAACTACCCTTTGAGTGGTACAGTTATTATCATGAAAGGCAGTCTTTGTTTTCATTACACTTCCTAGCACCACAACTTGGTTCCTAGTGATGTATGTGCACTGGTTGCACAGACCCCATTTAATAGTACCCTTGGAAATCTTAGAAAGGGTGGGATGTTTGTTTTCCATCAATTTCTTGAAATTTGGGGCATCTTTTGACATAAATACTAGTTCAGGCCCCATTAATGAATATAATTCAGGGTTGGTTTTTAAAACACACAAAACTACTTTGAGTTCCTTAGAGAATTCATTGTATTCAACTACTAATGCCCTTTCATACTTAGGCTCATCTCATCCTGATGTGTTAGTTAGAGCAGTACCCAATAGGGATTTATACCGGGTCTATATTATGTGATTGAAGAGTCACTTCTTTGAACACATAATAATCGGCACATATACAGTGAACGCTGCAAAGTGCGAACAGCCACGTACACAAAATTTTTCCTTGAGAAAAAACTCAGTTGGCCATTATCGGGAATTGCCATTTTCTTCAATGTAGAGTGATCTCGAAGTTGGTATATTTAGTTAGGGGGGTGTGGGTGTACAGCCCCCCACATCGGGGGGGGGGTGTTGGGTGTGAAGCACCCCACTTGATTATTGTTTCAAAGTTTGTTTTTTTTATTTTATGGCCATGTAAATTCACATAAATGGCCTTTCACAGTTTAAAGTGTTCGTTGTGTATGTGTAGATTATTATGTGTTCAAAGAAGAGACTCTTCGATCACATAATATAGACCCTTTTATACCCCATTTATTATACATGTCTGACAACAAACTGTCAGAAGGTGTTCTGGAGACCCATTTGCTAAAAACATTTTCTTTAACTTGGTTGACTCATCCCACAAATCCTCCCTATGTGATGTCATACAAGCCACCCTGATGGCTTGTCTCTTAATGAGATTCTTTTTTCTGTCACATAGAGCATGTCTAAATAGCGTTTTCTTTCTTTATTCCATGAGTAAGTGAACTGCAAAAAAATCAGAGGTCCTGTTGAGGTAGTCTATAAAGGCATGGATTTCCTCAGCTTCACCATCCCATAAGACAAATATGCCATTCAAAAATCTTACATATAAATGCAATCTATTTGCAAAGTGGCTGTTAAGTAAAAACTGTTTTTCCCAACCCACAAGCACCAAATTTTCAAAAGCAGGAGTGCAGGATGCTCCCATAGCACACCTCTTATTTACTGAAAAAATTCACCTTCAAAGTAAATGTAATTGTGTTCTAAAATAAGAACATAAGTTTTAAAATGAGGTTGATCTTATCACTGGAAAGGTTAGACCAGTTCATCAAATAGTGGAAATATTCTAAACCCTCATTGTTGGGTATAACAGTAAAAAGGTCTTTTACATCTACAGTTAGAAAAATTAGATTTTCTTTTCAAACATGGTTCTTCAAATGACATAAGGCGTCCCAAGAATCCTTTATGAGGTGAGTTACGACTTTGTATACATGTTTACTTCACATGTCGATGAACATGGTTAATGGGTAGGTCTTAGACCCAGTAGAAGAAACTATTGGTCTAAATTAAAGAGTGATTGCAGTGAATTCTTGTGGATTTTTGGGATACTGAAAATCATAGGAATTATAGGATTGCAGTTGGAGAGAAACCGATAAGTTTCCATGACAATACATTGGTTTAATAAGTATTCCTCTAAGTATGTCAATCTTGTGGTATACTATATTTATCTGGTTTCTGGAAACAGGAATATAGATATCCACATCATGTAATAGTTCTAACATGATGTGGGCATCATCCTTTATATCAAGAATTACTGTTCAATCCCCTTTGTCAGACTGCATGGGGTGGACAGATTTGTCTTTTCGCAGTTGATCAAATAACAGTTTTTCTTCCTTGGTACAACAGTTTTACAAATTTCGTCCATGATCACCTTTTCAAAAACTTGTATGGTGGAGTGTGTGGGGGGATTGAAAGTACTATGCTTTCTAATGGATTTATTCCCATGACTAGATCCCCTACTTTCCCCAGTGTCATGAAAAAAAAAATAATAACATAAGGTAACAGATGAAGCAGTTTTATATTCAGTAGATCATAACATCATAGAGGCTTAAAAGTCAGCAAGGTTAGGTGGAGGAAGATGCTTCCAGTTACAAATTACCTGTTATCCTTATGAAGGAATATGAGATAGTGTCCTCTTTTTGCTAGATAAAGAAATGAAAAGGCATGTTTTGCTTATGGCAGATTATAAGGTGTTTATGTTATGCAGAAACTTTGGGGGTCTTACAGGTAGGCAGTTTTCCAACATTTCATCAGAATATCTAGTCCAATGGCCCTTATTGTATATAGTATATACTGCAGGTGCCTGACAGCTGGTGCAGCAGCAGGTTATGGCTATCAACTGTAGTTTCATTGGTTCAGGGTTTGATTCCCACAGATCTTGCTTGTCTACTGTATGGAGTAGAGCAAGTTATTGTCCCCAAAAAGGGATTATGATGCAGTGGTTTATCTAGCTGAAAAATAGATACTTTTGTTTCTAATATACTAATTGATGAACTTTATTTTTCTAACATGGTTAGTTGAAAATGGATACTTTTTTTTAATGTACTAATTGATGAACTTATTTTTTTCTGACATGGTTAAATGCGTTTTTGATACAAGAAAAGTACTGAAGTTGCTGGTAAAATAGTAATAGAAAGTATTTTTGCTATGTGAATAAGGACATATTAGGACCCACATTATTAGTGGTATTAATAGACGTCATGAAATTAGTTTCCATTTGTATGAAAGAGCATCACAATTTATTTCAATTAATAAGTAAACGTTTTCTCCAGTTACCATTTTCATTTCCACATTATCCTAAAATCACTCTGAGTGCAGTCTTATGGCCTTCTTTGGAAGGAATCTGATTAAAAGAATATAATATATTCCACATAAAGAGAAGTATTGTGTATGAGAAGGTCAAGTGCAAGGCTGTTTGTAAACAAAGAAAACAAAACAGATCCCAAGACTGAGCCCCAGAGAAGCCCTGCTTTGTGTGCACAGCCATCAGAAAAAAAAATATTTATAAACCTGAATGTTCTGTTTAAGTTATATGAAGAGAACCTCATAAGTGATGATTATCCAAGGCCAGTCCTTTCAAGTATGCATACAAGGACTGCTTTATTATCTGAGCTGCATATTTGATGTTTTGGAATACTGTACCTGTAGTCCATCCTTCTGCATTGCCTTGTATAAGTGACCACTGGCAACACAGGTGGCTGTGACCATGCTGTGGTCTAGCACAGAGCCATGCTGGCTATTGGTTTAATATTTGATATGCTATTTGGTATGCTTGCTGCCGTTGACAGATGAGTGTTTTGTAGCCCTTTTTGATGCCCTCACAGCTGCTCTCAATGTCTCTCCTCAAGGGCCAAATAATCTTACCACCTTTACTGGATCAACATTCAGGGCTGGTAAAGAAATTGATGCATCCTAGGGCAGTGTCATACTGCTGTCAAGTAAGTGTGCTTACTATTCACAACACTCTGACAAATCTCAGTAACACCTTGAGCATGGGGCATGCAGTCGGCATCATTACTGGAACTCCATCATTTCCACAAGGTACTGAAGCAGCAACATGCCCTACCTGCCTCAGGCAGCACCATCTGCCCCCAGCATGTGCGCCTCCTTCTTCTCCTTTCAAGATGGACACAACTATCCTCTCTGTCTGCATTGTCAAGCACCCAAGCTGCTGTTAGAACTCCAGTCACGTCTGCTATTGTCATGGCTCTTTGCTCCACCAGTAAAGGCACAAACTGGTGAGTGTTTTGATGTTTTTGATGTCTGGGATCAACCAAGGGAGATATGATCTAAGTGTCAAATGTTTTTGGTGGATTCTGGTATTTTGGGTGGAGAAAATTCAGTATAGGATTTTACATGTTAAAACAATGTTTTAGGCTACACATTCTATTGCTTCCTTCCACTCTATCGATTCATTCCTAAATGAGTCATGCTTAATTGATTTTCAGCATTAAGAATTTTAACTGGAAAACTACAAAAACACAAGGCAGGTAAGAGGATTAAGTAATACTTATAAGGCTTAATTTAAAGGAAAAATAGCTTCTCAGGCAAAGGAGAAGCACAACGCTTCCTACAGCTGTGCCCTTAACCTCAGGGTAAATATACAACAATAAGCAGAAATTATTGTAAATGGCATCAACCACACAGAACCAGAGGCCGTCATCAACCTTTCAGCTGACAGGTTCAGCTCAAATTTCTCCCCCCACTCCCCTTGATAGTCCAAAGGAAATGTCACATACCACAATCTCCCAACCATTTCTAGGGAACAGGTCATCAATTTACTTTCAAAGGCCAAAAACACATCATCGATGGACTCTGATAACATCCCAGGATGCTTAATAAATAGCAAGAAGCATGACTGCTCTGGAGCCAATAGTCAGATTTTATTCCCAAGGAATGGAAGATGGCTATAGTCACTACCCTACACATTGGAAGTCCAAACTACAGGCCCATAAGTCTTATCAGCCTTGTATGTAAGGCTATGGAAAGAATTATCAAGGATATGAGAAATAAGGACATGAGTGTCCTGCAAATGTTAAATCCATCACAGTTCTGCTTTATTAGAGGAAGGTCTTGCCTATTAAAACTGGTTGACTTTTTAGAGGCTCACCAAAGTGTTGGATGAAAAATTTGCACACAGCTTACCTCGACCTGGTCAAGGCTTTTGATACAATATCCTATTCAGGCATTATAGCCAAGCTCACTAATTTAGGTATAAACCCTTTTATCATCCACTGGATAGCCAGATGGCTCACTGATAGGAGCCAGGAGGTCAAAATAGATGAGGCCACCTCGCCACCTTCACCAAGAGGCCAGTCACTAGCCAAATTCCCCCTGGACTTGGTACTGGGCTCATTCCTTTTTGGCATGTTTTTTTCTCTGAAATGGAAGCAAATGCTAAAGGTTTATTGTTGACTTAGTTTGCAGATGATTGCAAGCTGAAGGTTATATTTGACTTTCCTGTAGACACTAGCATTCTTCAAGAAAGTCTGTCTCTGACTAACATATGGTGCCAAGTTCATGGTCTTAAACTCAGTGCTAAAAATGCACTTTCACCCTAAACTAGCTCTTTCTCACAGCTACAGTTATTTACTGATGTAAGCTAACTTGGTTCAGTAATTAGTTTCATCTAGCAAAATAAACACTGATACTACTTTGTCAGATAACAGTTATGGAGAATTTTTTTGCCCTCTCTTGTCAAACTGTATTGCACTGTTCTCACTATTATGTCATGCTGTTTCATGCTGTTTAACTTTCATCACTAGCAGTGCCAGTTTTGTTAATTTTTGTAATTATTATGTACTTAATTATGTTTCTGTTTGCTTCTTGCTTTTCTTTGCTTTGTACAATATTAATCTAATTAATGTGTGTTCAACTTGATTGTTCAATTCTGTCTATTTGTATGTATGGAGCTTTTCTCCCCGGGCCTCCGCTGAAAAAGGGCCTCTGGCCCAATCAGACATTTCCCAATAAACAAATAAAATAAATAAAAATAAATAAATAAATAAATAAATACATAATTGCACCCCTTGAGAAGTCAACCAACCTGGCTAATTATTATGTTGATAACACACCCTTAAGAGTCAACTCAATACTCAGGGATCTGGGTATGCATGTAGTTAGTAGCCTTATCTTCCACCACAATGTGGCTGCACTGGTGAGGAAATCCTTTTATGTTGCTCAACTTATAATTAAGAGTATGGCATCTAGGTCCAAAGAGGTCATTATTTCTTTGTCCTTTTTAATTTTCAGACCAATCGTAGAGTACAATCCTCCATTCAGTATGTACCTGACCAGGTATATGTAGCAACCAAAGCAACCTCAGAGGTTCCCTATAATAAAAATACAAGGCTTAACAAACCTGCCTTATGCAAAGCTCCATAAAGCCCTTTTCCTCTACTTGGTTTCCTATAGAAGGCTGAGAAGCCTGGCTTAAAAGGCATCCGCAAACCCAACACTTATGAATCTTCTGCATATTTGTAAGTCAAACTATACTAGAAATATAATGTCTAGAGACCAGACTTCTGTCCGTGACTTAAACAGTACATGTTGGAGAAACAGATATAAGTCCCAGAGACTGTCCTTCTTATGGAACAGGCTTCCCATCCATGTGAAGTTTAGTTTGTTTATTACCCAGTTTAAGTGCAACCTAGACCATTGGATGGGGAATTGTAAATTTACACCAGGCCTGCCATCCATGATCCTTATGGACAGAGATAGCTTATAAATTTCTGGCCCTCATTGCCCTAGCTGGATACATGACATCATTATGCTTTTGGGAAAACTTGGCTAGGTTTAGAAAGGCCTCCTGGGTCATTAGCCTAGTAAAAATCTATAAATCTATAAAAATGAATATTGCAAATGTGCAAGCTCCTATGCTCCAATGTGGTGGTCTTTGCATTCCCACCCCCTAATTTATATATACTAAATCCATGGTTGCATTTTGTGGGGAAAAGTTAAAAAACACTCTGTGCACCTTTAGCTTGCGCAATATAAGTATATATAGGTTCATAGGTTCATAGGTAGGTACTAGGCTATCTGCTCAAGGGCATTTTTAAGCCTAGCCAGAGTGTGTCAGCTTTCGCCGCCCCATTGATTAATTAACTGAGCCTCTGTCAAGCAGAGCCAATGAAATGATCACAGGGGTTTATTTTCTGTTACCCATCCACTTGTCAAGGCTTCTCTTGAAGAGTGTTAGTGAGGGGGCTCTGCTTAATGTAGTTAGGAATTTTGTTCCAAAGTATGGGGAGTCTCTGTGACAGGAATCTATCCCTCCAGCATGTTCTATTTATTGTTGTGGCAAGATTTAGCTCACTAGAGTGCGTGACTCGCAGTGACTTGGATTTCTTTAGGTGGAGCATGTCCATCAATTCTGAGTTGGACATGGCTTTGTAAGTCAGGCAGAAATCACCTGAGTAAGCTATATGCCACTGAGTTTTTTCAGTCAGGCTGCATAGGACATATGTTTGAGGCCAGTAATCCTCTTGGTGAGGTACTTTTGTTGTCTTTCCAGCTGTTGGAAGTGTCTTGTGAGGTACATCCCAACTAGGGCATTGTACTCTATGATGGGTCTAATGAGTGACGAGTAGAGGGGCACTATAACCTCTTTATTTCTAGATGCAAACCCCTTAGTAATTAGATGGGCCACATAGAAGGATTTCTTAACTACTTTGGCAATATGATTGTCAACGGAGAGATTACTATCTACCTGGGTCCCCAGATCTCTTATTATCTCTTCTGTATTAAGGGGGCTGCCGCCTATGTGGTAATTCATGGGTGTTTTGTTTTTCCAAATGGGATGACTATGCATTTTTTGGCATTTAGCTTGAGGCCATGACTTTGACACCAGGTGTCTGTCTCAGTAAGGCCTTTTTGAAGGATGTCCATGTCAGCCGGAGAGTCATTTATGGCTCCCAGTTTGCAGTCATTGGCGAACCTGGTTAGCCATAGTCCTCCTGTGTTTGCCTGTACTTCTGAGAAATATATGCCGAACAGTAGTTGTCCCAGAACCGAGCCTTGTGGGACACCGATTGTGACTGGTTTAGAGTCAGACCTGGAGCCCACTATTCTTACCGTGTGAGTTCTGTCTGTAAGCCAGTTGGCAACCCATATTGTGACATAGGGGTTTATGTTCAGGCTGGTGAGTTTTTCTATAATACCCGAATGAGTAATGGTATCGAACGCTTTGGCGAGATCATGGTAGGCTGTGTGAACCACCTTTCCCTCATCTATGGCCTTGGTGACTGTCTCGAAGAAGTCAACCAGGTTTAGTAGGCATGATCTGCCCTTAACAAAGCCAAACTGGGTTGAGTCAAGTGTTTGGAGGTTCCCAATGTCTTTGTTAATGAGTGCCATGATGATGCGCTCCATAGCCTTGCAGACCAGGCTAGTCAGGCTTATGGGGCGATAGTTACCAGGGTCAGTTGTGGTCCCTCCTTTGTGGAGCAGAATAACCATTGCTGTGCACCATTCTATGGGCATGTAGCCTGTGTAGAGGCTGAGGTTGAATAGCATGTTTAGGTGGGGGATTAGTTCATTCTGTAGTTCATGCAAGATGCAGCCTGGGACACCATCTGGCCCCACTGATGCTGTGTTTTTGGCTTTTGAAAGGGCTGTTTTCACCTGCGCTTCTGTGATTTCCAGGACACTACACTTTTCCGGTATTGTTGTGGGCCCTTTTGAAGGTGAAAGGGAGGTGAAGTTTGCACTGAATCTATCTGCCAGGATGTTGGCAATATCAGTAGGTTCAGTATATTTTCTGCTATTTTGCACTGGCTCAGAGCATATCTGTGAGTTGCCACTTAGATTCCTGATCTAGCTAAAGAAGGCTTTGTGGTTATCTTTCAAATCCTTGGCTATTTTTCTTTCTAAGTTAGCCTTGGATGATTTTATGAGGGACCTTAGTTTCTTATTGATACTGATCAGGGATGTCTTTCCTTCTTGGGATTTGCTTTTTTTCTGAACTAATTTCCTCCTTCTGTTGTATAACCTGCTTATGGCAGGTGTCCACCAGACTGGTTTCCTTCTCTTAGGGGAGTGAGTCTTGGTCTTGCTAGGGATGGCACGACCCATGCATCCTTGTAGGTGCTCATAGAGTGCAATTGCAAAGGATTCTGCATCTTGGGCAGTGTTATCCTTTAGCGTGGGGGCTGTAAAACTTACCACCTCTGCCTTAAGTAAGGTGAAGTTTGTTTTAGAAAAGTTTTTCACTGTAGTTTCCTTGTTTGGGGGTGGTGATTTGTTTATGGTCTGATATAACCAGTGATGGTTGACCTCCAGTACGGAACACCTGTCGCCCATGTTGGTGATGACCAGGTCCAATATGTTGTGGCCTCTGGTAGGGGAGTTTACCAGCTGATCCAGGGCATTTGAGTTGATAAATTCCAGGAAGCGCTGAGCCTGGGAGTTTGTACTCAAGTAGTTTTCCCAGTTAATGGTAGGGTAATTGAAATCACCCAATATCAGCGTGCTCGGTAGGACCTTCATGTTTTCCAGTGTCTTCAGAAAGGCAGAATGGTGGTCCTGGGTCATGGAGAGTGATCTGTAGCAGACCATAATTTGCATTGCAGATTTGCCTGATGTTAGTTGCACATGGATGATCTCAGAGGTATCATCCTGCACCACTAACCTGGAGGTGTGAGTATCCTTGATGAATATGGATACACCCCCTCCTTTTGTGTTTCAGTCCGTGTTCTGTGGCCGAAATGTGTGGTATGAGTTGTAGCCCAGTAGTGCTGGAGTGCTCTCTGAAGCCTTGAACCAGGTTTCAGTTACTGCACAGATGTCAACGTTCTCCATATTTATGAGTGCTTCGAGCACATGCATTTTGAGATTTAAACTCCTGGCGTTGAGTAGCATAACCCTCATTTTTTACTTGTGCTCTTTACGGTGGTGGGTTTGAGTTTTGAGCCTTGCCTAAAAAAGGCACTATGGGGGCAGCAAGAGCCTTGGCCAGTATTCGAAAGCCAAGGGGTGACAGGTGCAAGCCGTCTCTTGCAAAGCAATGCAGCTTGTCGAGCATGTCATCCCAGGCTGACAGACACTGTATCCCCTTTGAATGACACCAGAAGCTTAGCCAATTGTTGAAATTGATCATTTTTTTCTTTATACTGAGGTATCATTCTTGGTAAGGGCAGGATGTTACTCAGGGTCAGGGTCATACCCACCTGGGCTACATGATCAGAGAGCTCTTCCATGTCTCTTTTCATGTAGTCCAGGGAGGTACATTTCAGGTCATTCACACCAACATGAACAATGACAGTCATATTTGTACTTGTTCTGGAGTGACCTGAGTGCTTGTGTTATGTGGTGGATTCTGGCTCCTGATAGGCAGCTAGCAGTAACCTTTTCTTTGTCCAGCCTAGTGAGTGGGGCGTCAGTGTGCTTGACTATTGAGTCACCTATTACTAGTGTGTTAGGTATGTTATTTCGCCTTAAGGGCTGTGATTGGGCAGCACATTGATTTTGTGTTTTATGTGTTGTCTGGTGTGTGATGGGAGGTGAAGGTTTTGTGGGTGTCTGCTTTGGAGCTCTCTGATGCTTTTGCAGGTTTTTATTTAGAGCCTCCGAGTATGATTTAGTGTATTTATTTGTATGTTTTGCCAGTGCTGGTTTAGTAGGTCTATATGAGGCTGGAGGTGTGGTGCAAGTGTTAATCTTCTCCTCATTACTGTCTGTTCCAGCCTTGGGTGGAGATATCTTAGCCTCCAGTTTGGCTGTATAATTGTATCTCTCGCATATGTTAGTGTTTTGTGGTAGGAGGAGAGGGCTGTCTGTGTACATGAGGCAGTTGTAACATTGCCTCAGGATACCCAGATTCACCATCTGGACTGGAGAGTACACCTGAAGTTGCCCTTTGGTCATGCCTGAATAGTAGGGTGAGCTGCTTAGTTGCTTGGGTGGTGAGGGGTGGATAAAGAGTCTTGCCCTGCTGGGCAGTCAAGTGTCGGGGTATATTAATGCTTGCTCTTAGGTCTGAGCAAGTGCTGGACTGTAGGATGCTTTTTGAGTGCTTAGGTTGATAGTTAGACTAGTTTCAAGTGAAAAACTGAAGAGGAGACTTAGTGGAGCCAGGAATAATTTAACCCTAGCTAACCAGTGCTGCCCGGCTCATAAAACCATGCAAACGCGGTTTTTAAACTACTAACTTCTTGGCTGAAACTACTCCTCCAGGGACAGATGGCTGCTAAAAGTTTCCCTCTCTCACAGGTGAACAGAGAAACTTCTCTCTATCCAAGGAAGGTATGGGCAACTCAGAAACTTGTAACACAGCCCTGAATTCAGCACTAGCCTGAAAACTGGACTATACTAGCTTAGAAAGGCGGGAAACAAGAATTTTTTTTTTAAAGATAAGGCAAAAACAGTAAAAAGTACACTTAAAACAGCTTTAAACGACTGCAAGCAATCAGAAAAGGCTATTGTACTTTAGTGTATAGCCTACAACAGTTAAACAATTTATTTAAACAAAAAATAACTTTTTAAAAGTGCAGGCAGTCAAATAAGTACAATATGTGAAAAATAACAAGCTTTTAAATCACAGTAAGTGCTGGAAAAATCAGCACTTAGGCGGAAAACAGTTAAGTACCGCAAGAAAATACAGAAAACTGATACTCAATCACTCCAAAGTCTCTTTTAAGCTAGAAGGCTTGTATCAGTTTAAGGCTTTCTAGTGCTTTCCAGTAGGTTAGTTACAGGAAAGATGGGAAACAAGCGCAGATGTGGTCTTTTAAAACCAGAAAGTTTGAAGAGATGGACAACTTCCCGAATGATCAATAAACTACAATTCCTGGGCCAAGAACCACTCCTCTTGTGGTAGACAGGCTACCTAGTACTTACCACTCCGACTGATAAGCTAGAAGGCTGCACTTTAACACAAAGGCTTGGGGGGCTCAGAAGCTTACAAACAGTCCTGGATACAGCAAATCTGTATCTGGACTAGACTAGTTACGGGAAAGGTGGGGATCAAGCGCAAACATGGGCTTTAAAACCAGAAAGTTGAGCGAGGTGGAAAAACTGCCCAAACGGCCAATAAACTACAATTTCTGGGCCAGAACCACTCATCTTGTGGTAGATAGGCTACCTAGTGCTTACCACTCCCACTGATAAGCTAGAAGGCTTCCCTCCAACACAGAAAGGCTTGGGGGTCTCAGAAGCTTACCAACAGTCTTGGATACAGCAACTCTGTATCTGGACTAGGTTAGTAACAGGAAAGGTGGGAAACAGCGCAAGTGCAGCTTTTAAACCAAAAAGTTGAAATAGATGGGAAAAACTGCCCAAATGGCCAGTAGCTACAATTTCTGGGCCAGGAACCACTCCTCTTGTGGTAGATAGGCTGTCTAGTGCTTACCACTCCCATTGATAAGCTAGAAGGCTTCCCTCCAACACAGAAAGGCTTGGGGGGCTCAGGAGCTTACAAACAGTCCTGGATACAGCAACTCTGTATCTGGACTAGATAAGCTACAGGAAAGGCAGGAAAGAAGCTAGGATTTTTTTTTTTACAGAAAAACAGCTGAAACAGCAGTAAATGCAATTCAAATGCAATGCAGGCTAGCACATGTGTATTAATATTATGGCAAATACAGTTTAATTAAATGCAATTAAATTAACAAATGACTAAAAAAAAGAAGGCATTAAATTAGAAGGCTACTAACAAGCAGTAATAAGTGCAGAGTAAGTAACATCACACAGAGCAGCAACTAAGACAGTTACAGTAAGAGCAGCTGAATATATATATATATATATATATATATATATATATATATATATATATATATATATATTTTTTTTTTTTTTTGAGGGAGGGAACACAGTAGGATTAAGAGGCTATAGGAGTTGTCCTTCTCAAATGCTCTCTATGTACATAGTAGGAGTGCCTGAAATCAGAATATGATCTCACTGCACTCAATTGAGTGAGCAAATGAGATAGGCCCAGAAGGAGTATCCAAATACAAACTTACAAGAGGGGCGGGCAGTTTCAAAGTCACCAAGATTAACACCAAGACAAGAACAGGGTTGATGGGTGGAGACAACAAGAGACAGAAAAAATACAGCACCACTGTAAATAATAGGCAAGTGTATAAATAGAGCACAGTGCAAATTAAGTTGCAAAACGTGTACTTATCAGTTTGAAATAGATTCCAATTCTGCAGCTCAAAGCAAATTTATCAGCTTTCCAGCAGTTTACAGAAATGGGCCTAAGAAACTACAATAAAAGGAAATCACACAACCTCCGGTGACACAAGAATGCCTCAATAAAGTGTAGATAATGTACTTTGTATTTCTTTGAGGAGATTTGTTTCCAAGGTTTCAAGCATGGATTGGTAATAAATAGTCTGGGTAGGACCATTGGTACTTTAAAAGGCCAGGCTGATTACACTTTGCAGTAATTGCTCATCATGTTAGGGAGAGCATTGATATGCTGACATTTTCCTAATGATGATGTCAATTAAAATGTTATCAGTGGGTCTTGTTTGTTATCTTGTAAGGTTTTTTAAGTAACTGTGTCAGATTTGGTAAATCTAATGCCCTTTCAAATTGTTATTTGGAGCTACCCTGCCATATTACATTTAGTTCTTCCAATATTATTATTTTTTTTCTACTGAATTAAGTTGTTCAGACTTTTTATGCATATCGATAAAACAGACAGATAATGACATAGTAAAATATAAAGATTTGCTAGGCTAAACTTATTTTTCAATTTTTCAATCTATGTACTAAGCTAGTTTGGTCAACAGTGCTGTTTTGTTGCTTTTAGACATAAATGTGTGCTAGCACTGATGAGTTTTTCATGCTTTTGAGCATTAATCCCCATCCTAGGCATGCCGCTGGTCAATTGTCATTAAATAAAAAAGCCAAGAGTGCTGTTGCAATTATACAGAAACACATTTGTCTTTAGCCAGCACTTTAAAATGTCTAGTGTGGCAGGCTGGTGTCGAATCAGACAGACATCTGCAAGAGACCATTTGTTTACAGTGCTATTTATAATAACAAAAGGTTTTGTAAGCCTCTTTTGTCATGTTACTATATGGATCAGTTTGATTATTGCATGTGAATACACTGGGCTTTGGGTTTGGTTCTGTATCTTCAGAGTAAACAAATAAAGGAATTTGATATAAGGCAAAGGAAGGGATAACCTTGTTAAAAAGAGTTATGTATTTAGGGGAGCTGATTTTATCCTAAGTTATTCAAAAGATGTCTAAATGGCATTTGCAATAAACTGTGGCTGCCAAATTTGTGCTGCAGTGGGATTGTTTGTTTTTAAATAGGGGTGTCCTCAGCTATGAATGGGCCTAGAAATGCATGTTGGTTATATGTCACAGCAGGTATTCAGGGCTTACTTAGAGGACAAAAAACAAAACTTTGTATGCACACACATTATTAAGGTGGGGTATTGCAAAAGTATGGCTTGTGTACTACAGGTTGACTGGAATTGTGGGAATGATTGAATGGAGGCAGCAGTGTGAGCATTGTTCAGTAGTACTGAATTGAGTATGCATATATCCATATAGGTTTTTGAGAGCTGGCATGAGGATTATGGTGTTTACCTTGCAGACACAAAATGCATAGTTGGTCTTAAAGTGGATAATTGGCTAAGCTTAAAATGACCTACATGAACAGTTAAAATGAGTGTAAACTTTATGACATGACCATGCAGTCACGTACTAAGGACACTTGTTTGTGTTTTTTTTTTCAGAAAAACTTCTTAGATTATAAGTGAGTTAAAATAAAGCACTGCAGGGAAAAAGTAGTAATACCAATACCTATACATTACATACATACATGTGTGCATGTACATATTTATGTATCAATGTATCTGTATATATATATTTGCATACACAACATTATTTTGCAGTCATTGAATGGGTTGTACAAGTGTGGCAGGGTGCTATAATAGTACAGGGCATTGTTGTTGTGGATGCTATAGAATGGGGAGAAAAGACTGCTGACCATGCATGGAGCACAGAACAATCAAAATTCATGCTTGTTTCAAGGCTGCCAATACCACACACCATGAAAATAAGTTGTACAGATTAACTGTTATGTTAAAAGTAATAGTGCCTCTATCTGAAAGTTATATAATGTGTCAAATATTTAAGTATGGCACACATCCCATTATGGTTCCAGCACTGATAAATGAAGAACACTGCAGGGTGCGCAGGTACTTAACATGATTAACATTTCTTGCTACATTTCCAAAATGGTTCACTATTTTAGAAAGCAGGGTTTATGCATTTATTAGAAGCCTTTGTTTCAATTAATTCATTTTTAAAGAATGATTTCACCCAGTAAACATTTGCGGTAACTTAATCTGCAGTGCTTTCTCATTTTGATCATGCTTAGTGCATTGTGTTTTGTTCTCCTACTGGGCACTTTCTGTTTAATAAGCTAATTAACTTATTTTCTTTTCTGTAGTTTTAGCAGGAAAGCTTTAACAAGTATTTTGGTATGTGAATGTTTCACCCATTAGTAGTTTCCTGATTTGTGTTCTTGTATTCATTTAAATTAATATGATTTTCTCCATAATCGTGATGCTGATATTAGAAGGGAAATAAGGATGTATAAAATATAACTGTAATGATGTTCTGGGCCTGTATTTGCTGCATGGCTGAATGAATCTGTGCGCAGAACTAGGGAGTAGGTCACACACTGAATTTATTCTTTAACTATGATTTTCTCATTTTTCCTGACTCATGGCAAACCAGACTAATTATTCTAAAAAGAGTTCAGAGCTTCTTGCATTTTCTTGCATTGAATTTGAGTTGAGAAGCAACAACAAAAAAAAAAAGCTGCTCTACAAGTGTCTTCATGAGTGCCATTGACATTGTGATGTCACCCTGTTGGCCTTTTAATTGTTTATGTTTCAGTTCTCAATTTGCACAGAGGTATTTTTTTTTTCCTTTTTCTCCTCAACTTACAGTTGAACAGGGTGTGGCAGTGCCAATTAAGTGAACCACAACTGTTATTAGTATACTAGATAAGATAGTTACAGCTCTGTTCCAGATTGTAAGGATCATTAATTATAGCTTTGTGACATACTATATTATGTACTGTATACTGTTTTTATTATAATCATGTTTAATTTATAACCATCATACTAAACTTGAATTTGAATTGCTCTTAAAATGTCCTAAGAAATCAGTGTGTGTATTCATTTTGCGGATTCACTTGGAAATTTCTGGAAGTTTAATTGGGTTTGTTTTTCTGACTTCATGGTCCTTTCTCATGACATGCAAACTGTGTATACATTCAGTAGATCAATTAGTGCGTATATACCTTTAAGAAGCTATCCAAGGGCTTGCACAAGTGTATAAATACTGAGCATGTGCAAGTCAGACTGCCATTTTGTAGTTACCTGTTGAGATGTGAACATGTATGTAAGCTCTGTCTGTTAGTTAGTTTGTGTTTATAGATGATGCTATCCATCCTGATGTGTTTCTGTATATTAAAGCATCTAAACGAAACCCCAGGCCTTCTCATTATTTGTATGTAAGAGGCGAATGAGCGACATGGTGACAGAAGTGACATGTCTAAAGGACATGAAGTCAGAACAGGGATTTCTAAAGAACATGAGCCAGAAGCAAGATCGAGATGCACAGCCAATATAGAGCAGTGAATAATTTCCATTGTGTGTAAACTTCGCACATCAGGTCAGAAACAAAATTCGGGTACTAAAACTTGCTCAGCACTATATTGTTTCCTATAATATGAAGAGGAGCATACAGAACACTCTAGATAATATTCGTATAAAACAATATGTACGATATTGATAAAAGTATTCAAATTACTAGGAAAAACATTTGAAATAAAGTTCAAATTGCACAAAATGAATGAAACAAAGGAAACAACTGCATTTTTGAAAAGCATATGTATTTTCGTATTAAGCAAAGATATCTGAGTTTTCAGAAGTGTATAAAGTGTTTGCATGTATGTGTAGTGTTACAGTAAAGCTATTTCACAAAGAGTGCGGCCATTACAAGGCAATTTTTACAGAGTACAGCCATTACAAAGCATATTTCACAAAACAAATCATTTGAAGAGTGTATTGTGCCTTTGAATGTTGTTACAAGCTCACAGAACAGTTTGTTTGTACATGATTACAAAGGCCATATTTTCAGTGTGTTTCTGTACACTCTGTGGGCATGGTAGATGGGTTTCAGAAACCCAGTGCACTTGTGTTTGACAGTAATATTGCTGAGAACTGGAGAGTGTTTGAGCAAGAGTACAAGATTTTCATATAGGCTGCATTTTTTGATAAAGATGACCGTTCAAAGGCATTTATTGTACTAAATTTAGCTGGGTCAGAAGCCATAGAAAGAGAACACTCATTTGTGTATACACCTGCTATATATGCTGGAGAAGGTGTAAACCAGCATATTGTTGTACAGGCTGAATCAAGGGAGGACCCAGAGTGGTTAAAACATAAATTTAGAGAAACATGTAACCCCAGACAAATGTTACAATGGAAAGGCACTAATTTTACACAAGGGATCAAAAGTCAGACAAAACTTTTGCAGCATATATAACTGACCTGAGAAATACAGCTAAAATGTGCAGATTTATTGACTTAAAGGATGAGTTAATAAAAGACAGACTTGTGTGTGGTATAAAAGTTGATGTTGTGAGAAAGATTTTGCTTTGTGACAGTGATTTAACTTTGAATAAGGCCATTGAGATTTTTCAGGTATATAAACTTACAGAAAAGCACACAAATCTGCTTATAAATGAGAGCAGATCTAGAAAGCACATTGATAAAGCTCATGTTGATAGTATGCAGTACATGATTAAAACAAATAGACCCAAGCACAGGGCAGCTATGGTGTTTACCACGGATGACTGCAAGTCTACCCAGAACTTTCTAGCATATTCCAGAAGCCGTGCAGTCTCATTGAAACATAAGAGTGAGTCAGCAAACTCAAAGCATGGGCCTCAACCTAGTTTCATTGCCAGCTGTTGTAATTGTGGTGGAAGTCATGAATCTAAAAGGGAGAAATAATTAGCTTTTGGTCAACAATGCACAAATGTAATAAATGTAATAATTTATAATGATTTTGTAAATCAAAAAGCCCACACTCTTTTATCAAAAGGGAATACTTTAAGAAATGAGTTGATCAGTTAGACAATGGCAACTCCACTCTTTATGTTGATGATGTGTCAGTGCTTCATGAAAAGGTCAGTGCAGTAGATTTAAGGGCAAAGAACAAAGTATTTTGTACTGTTCAGAAAAATGGCAAACCCACAGAGCTCAAAGCTGATACAGGCTCCAAGTGCAATATTATGTCAGCAAAAACATTTGCTATAGTGTGTAAAGGTGAAAGGTTTGATTTGGCAAGGTGTGTGAAACCTGTTGCTTATGGAGGTGAAGAAATTCAAACTGAAAGCTCAGTTGTGCTTTCATACTTTTTCCAGCAGAGCAGAAGGAGCTATGACTTATTATTTTATGTGGTTAAGAGGCACATTCAGTCATTATTAGGGCTCAGAGACTCTTTGAAAATGGAACTACTTTCATTTAATAAGGAAGTTCAACATGTTAGCTAAAAGACCACTACTCCAGTTTTGCCCAGCATATTTGTTCTACTTATGCAGATTTTTTCCAAGACAAACTAGGCAAACTTCCAGTTGTCTATTTCATGAAGTTAGACCCAGAGTTCAGTCCAGTTTTCAGACCAGCACAAAAAGTTCTAATAGCCATGCAGGACAGAGTCAAAGATGGGTTAGATAAAATAGTGCAACAAGGTGTGATCTGTCCAGTTGAAACTCCAACTGAGTAGGTATCTTCCATGGTGGTAGTATAAGAAAAGCTCAGATGACATCAGGATATGTATTGATCCATGAGATTTGAACAAAGCACTAACAAGACCTTGTCATCCAATGTGCACGGTCAAAGAAGTCGCAGCCTTGATGCCAAATGCCACTACTTTTTCTGTCTTAGATGCAAAGAGTTCATTTTGGAAAATTCAGCTTGATAAAATATCCTCAGTGCTCACTACTTTCAGTATTATGTTTGGCAGGTGCAAATATTTGAGAATGCCATTTGGGATAAATTCTGCAAGTGAAGTGTTTCAGCGTGCAATGGAGCAAATTTTTTCTGGGTATCCTTGTGCTATCATAGTAGACAACATATTGGTAGGAGGTTATGATGAAGCAGAACATAATAGAAACCTCAGAAAAGTTCTAGAAAGGGTACATCAAGTGAATCTTAAGCTCAAGCCACAAAAATATAAATTCAGGCTACAACAAGTTGCTTATGTTGGTCACTTATTTATAAGTACAGGCTTACAACCAGACCCTTCAAAGCAAAGAGCTGTTCTCAAGATGCCAGCTCCAGACAATGTACAAACCCTGCAAAGTGTTCTTGGCATAGTCAACTGCCTAGGCAAGTTTATTCCAGACTTGCGACAACTTTTATCACCACTCAGAGAGCTGACATGTAAAGATGTATCCTGGTCTTGGCTAGAGTGACACCAGTGAGCATTTGATGTTCTGAAACAGAGAATTGCTAGCCCTCCAATGCTCAGATATGATGATGTTCAAAAACCAGTTACACTTTCCTGTAATGCATCGAAATTTGGTCTTGGTGCAGTCATTCTACAAGAAGATCAACCTGTTGCCTATGCATCGAGTAATCTTACCCAAACTGAACAGCAGTACACCCAGATTGAGAAAGAACTTTTGGCAATTGTGTTTGCATGTTCAAAGTTCCATGATTATGTTTATGGTAGACCTATCCAGATCAAAACAGATCACCAATCATTAGTCACTTTCTTGAGAAAGCCAATGCCCAACTACAATGTATGATGCTGAAATTACAAAAGTACAATTTCAATCTTGTCTACAAGAAAGGCAACTTATTTTTCTTGCTGATACATTATCCAGATCACCCAGACATACCACTGAACAGAATGACAATCAGAGTTCTCATTCAATTGATGATTTTGAAGTCAAGGAAGTGCATAATTTTTCTTACACACGTCTTAATGAGCTAAGAGATCACACAGCTACAGATTCAGTTCTACAGAAGCTCACCCACTTTATCAATCATGGATGGCTGTCAAAGAAATCAAGTTTACCTCAAGAACTGCAACCTTATTTACATACAGAGATGAGATTCTGCCTGACAAAAGTATCATTATGAAAGGTGAAAAAGTAATTGTTCCAAAGTCCTTGCAACCAGAGTATAATACTATCTTGCATCATGGTCACCCAGGAACTGAATCTAACAAAAGAAGGGCAAGAGAGATAGTATTTTGGCCTTCTATGTCACAAGACATTGACAGAGCATATATTGTTCCTTGTCTAATAGTACAAAGCCCATGAACAGAAAGAACCACTTCATCTTAACCAGATTCTGGAACTACCTTGGTCGACAGTAGCCACAGATATCTTCAAGTGGAATGGTCAACATTGTTTGGTATTAGTAGACTCTAACTCCAGTTTGTTCGAGATCGACTTACTTCCTAACCTAGCATCTAGTATAGTCATTACTAAGATTAAACATCATTTTGCTGTACATGGATCTCCACACAATGTTATTTCAAACAATGGTACGCAGTTTATAAGCTAACAATTCAACAGATTTGCTGAAGAATGGGATGTTACTCATATCACTAGCAGTTCAGAGTACCTGCAGTCAAATGGTTTGGCAGAACATGCAGTGCAAAGTGCAAAGCAGTTACTAGGAAAGTCAAAGTGAGACAATAGTGATGTTTTTCTGAATCTCTTATATCTCAGAAATGTTTCTCGTGATAAATATCTTGGTTCACCTGCACATAGACTTCTGTTGAGATAAACCAGAACCACATTACCAATCAGTAGTCAGTTGTTGGTTCCATTTGTCAAGAACAACAGATCAGTGAAAGCCAATCTGTTGAGGAATTGACTATATCAGAAGTCCTACTACAATAAGACCAGCAGACTGCTCAATCCATTATGAAAAGGAGAGGTGGTAAGGGTGTAAATGTCCAGTGGTTATGATCAGATTGGTGTCGTGAAGAATACTGGTCCAGAGTTGGGATTGTACACTATAGAATCTGAAGGAGCAATCTTTAGGTGGAATTGGAAACATTTAAGACTGGTGTCCGAGCCTATACCACAGCAGATAGCCTGTGAGAGAGACTCTTTATTTCAGAGTGAGTTGCCTGGTGTTCCAATTCAAAAGGAAGTTCCAAAGGATATTCCTATTCCTGTGATAAATCCAGATGTTCCTGATACAAGTTGTGCAATGCAGATTGCCCCTATTGCTGATTTTACTCCCAACTGTTATGCTACAAGATATGGACAAATCTCTAAACCTTGTAATAGATATGAGGCAACTTGAACATGAACATTGTGTTTTGTTTCTGATGTACATAGTAATGCATTTCTAGCTCTGACATTATTTTTTAAAGGGCAATCTTTCTAAGAGGGAGAAAGTAGATAAATGAGTATGTATATACCTTTAAGAAACTATCCAAGGAGTTGCACAAGTGTATAAATACTGAGCACGTGCAAGTCAGATTGCCATTTTGTAGTCAGCTGTTGAGATGTGAACATGTGCATATGTAAGCTCTGTCAGTTTGTTTGTATTTATAGAAGCTGCTGTCCATCCTGATGTGTTTCTGTATATTAAAGCATTTAAACGAAACCCCAGGCCTTCTCATTATTTGTATGTAAGAGGCGAATGAGTAACGCATTCTAAAGCTCTTCATTCATCTTTGAATGCGCACTCTCATTGCTAGTGCATTAATTTTAACAGTGTTATGGTGACCTGCATACACCTTTGCTACAACAGCTTTTCTCACCTTATGGGTGATATATAACTTAAGCTATCTCTGACTCTCATCAGCATTTATTTTTGGCTTTGCCCAATCTTCCATCACAAATCATAGAAACATGATAACTGCTTATTTATAAAGAACAGGTAACATTTTGAATAATATGCAATCAAGTCATTATAGGAATAAGGGTCATATTCAAATTACATGAAATGTAATATGTCATTCCTTATATATAGCTCAAATGTTCTTTTGAAAATCAGTAATCACAGGACAGAGAATCACGTTATATTTTCCTTCAAACAAGTAATACACAATTATTCATTTTATTAATTCTGTTTCTCAGGTTTAAAATTCCACCTGGATAGCATAAAAACTCCACATTTCATATTATTCCTTTGCCATATTGTGATATTTTAAGGTCTGGTTTATTATTCATTATAGTTGTATGTTTTATTGTTTATTTAAGATATAATACTTCACTGTTTTAGGTGTGCTTTATTATTCTTTACAGATATCACACATCGCTGTTTTATGTTAGCAGTTCTGTAATTTCTTACTGGCATCTGATATAAGTTACTCTTTTTCTCAGTGCATTTGCTTACAGTTCTAGCACTTAGCTGCTAGAGAATGTTTTCACATCTGCTTTTAACTGGTGCTTCCAACTATTTACCATTGTAGTAATGGAGTTAAATGTTACTTCAGGATCTACACATTCCAGTTATCCAGCTTGAACTTTTTAACATGACTGCTTTGAGAAGCAGTAAAATTATACCATCATAGAGGCTGACTACATTTGCATCGGCGTGTAATGTCCATTGATCTATATTTTTATATGAAGTATATGTATGTTTTCACCTGGGTAAATTACACTGCAATATTCAGTTTGCCATAATATCAAACCATTTCAATTTACTAAGAATCTTGTGTCTCACAACTCATTTTCTGAAATACCTGAACTGTTTTACAAGCAACTGCAGGCCATATACACAGATTTGTAACACTGCTCACCACCCCACCTGTATTCTTCTTATATAAGCCTTATGATAGCCACATATATTTGTCTCTGAACCTTCTTAATATCCCACCTCTTAACTACATTAACATTTTCTTCCCTACCCAGCTCTTTCCCTTGCTTAATGACAAGATACATTATCCATATGACAAACCTACTAGTACACCTCTTCTGATGATCAGTGCTCATCATGTACTAAAAGCATAAGTATCATTTATACTGTAACAGTTGCCTTTATTTCATATAAATGTGATCTAATTAGCACATACATGTGTAAATGTTAATGTATGTTCTTGCAATTGTCACTTGTCTTGTGTATTCAAAAGAGACGATGAAGCGGTGTATGGGGTCAAGATATTTATTGTAAATAAACACATTAGGAACTGTAACTGGAACATATACTTAAGCTAACTAACTGACTCATTACTTCAAACGCACTCTCATGTGCATCTCCATTCATGCCTATATTCACTCTGACTGTACAAAATAGCACTTATATGCACGTGCTATCTAGCTACAGTAGGTGAATAGGTTCAAGACCAAAAGCTAAGCACTTTTCTTGTTTAGGTTCATGGCTGCCTCCACAATTATGACAGTTAACAATAAGATTAGGTGATATGGCCCCATTCAGTTTACAGTCAAGATTGGGTACTACCACACCCTTCAGTTGATATCTCGTTTTCCTCTTAGTTTTCTGTCATACACTTTCAACATTCGCACTGGTAGACACTGTATGCATGCTTTTCTCATTCATAAGCATATTTGTGTGCTTTTCTGTAAGCTCATATATTTGACAAATCTCTATGGCTTTGCTTAACATTAAATCACTGTCTTGAAGCAAAATCTTACTCACTGCATCATTATTAACACCACACACAAGCCTGTCTTTTATCAACTCATTTCGTAAATCACCAAATCTAAAAAGTTTAGCTTTATTTCTCAGGTCAGTAATATATGCAGCTATAGTTTCACCAGGCTTTTGATTTCTTGCATATAATATGTGCCTTTCCATTGTAATATTCATTTGAGGGTTACACATTTCTCTAAATTTATATTTTAAGCACTCAGGGTCTTCCTATGTTTCTGCTTGTATCACAATATGGCAGTTTTCCCCCTCCCCTTCATACACAGCAGGTGCATATACAAATGAATGCTCCCTCTCAATGGCTTCCAAACCAGCTAAATTAAGAAGTATAAATGTTTTTTGTACATGCGTCTTCATCAGAAAATGCAGCATGTATGAAAATATCATATTCTTGCACACTCACCAATTCTCAACAATATTGTTATCAAACACCAGCAGTCCAGGTCTGAGAAATTCCTCTGCCATAACAAAAAAATCCAGTTAAATATAAGCATAGACTAAGTACTTGTAATTATGCCCAAACGCACAATAATATCTGAATTGGCTTTGTTTTAAAACTGCAAACACTGTGAATATTCTGGACACTTCAAATGATTCTAATAGCTATAATTAATGCAAAAATGTAGTACATTGTGAAAAAAGGTGGTCATTTTATCTTTTTTTGTATATTTTAAAGACTTTGGAAATTAATTCAAATATTTCTGGAATTATTTCAAATACTTTTATCATAACATAACTATTTCAGGCATTTCACTTATCTCAGTAATTATTCTGAATGTTTTGAATGCTTTGCCACACATTTGGTGACTGAAAAATCATTCAAACAAGTTTATGTACCTTGAAATAACCACTGATCTGTTTGCGAGTTCAATCCTGTATATTTCTCTACTTTTAATTTTATGCCTCATGGCTTGTATGCTGCTTCAACTTCAGATCCCATTCTGACACCATGTCATTTGTCTCATGTATTCAAAAGAGATGATGAAGCAGTGCATGGGTTCAAGATATTTATTGTAGATAAACACATCAGGAACTGTAACTGGAACATATAGTTAAGCTAACTAATGGACTCATTACTTCAAACATGCTCGCATGTGCATCTCCATTCACGCCTGCATTCACTCTGACTGTACAAAATGGAACTGATCTTGCACATGCTCAGTGACTTATATGCACATGCTGTCTAGCTGCAGTAGTGAGCAAGGTTCAAGATACACAGTGATGTACAGGAATTACTAGATGTATGTTTAAAAATGTTTGCAATACTTTGGAGTTTTTCTCCCCAGGCATCTGTTGGAAAGGGATTTTTGACTAAACTCAGTCAGACAAACCTGGTAAACAAAAGTAAAATAGGTAAAATAAAATAAAATAAATAAAAGCCATTGTGCATAAATAAATGATGCCAGAAAATTATTTATTTTAATGATTTAATATCAAATATTCCCTTAGTAGAATTATGACTCTTTACCTATTTGATCTTGCATAGCTTGCTAACCTAAACCTAGCATATCATAGTCTAACTGTATTTATAATCCCAAATTACAGAAAAAATTAGATAGACTGCAGTAAAGCAGAAAAGTACTACAGCACTTGAGATAACTGATCCTTGTGGCAGCATCAGTGCAGTAATTCTTTCATATCAGATAAGCAAAGTAGTACAGGGATGTGAGGGTGGATTGGTTGTTGCTTGTGCATACTATATTCTGTGTCATTTTAGTCCTACTGTATACTTAAGACAAACTAGTGAAGGGGTTGTTTGGGGAAAAAAGTAATCTGTGTGTCAGGGAAGTGTTTGTGCATTCTTGGACAAAGTACTGAAAAGATGTCTGGCGGCAAGTTCTCAGATTACAACTCCAATATCAAAGGTGATGCATCGTTTTTAACAATGGATGTGTATTTCGAGTGGGTGTGGGACTATGAATTGCAAAACTGACTCATTGGCATAAAATGCTTTACAACATTTCTCATCTGCATCTCATTACTGTTAAGGACTTTTGCATTAGTGTAAATGACATCTATGAATTTTACCTTTTCTCTGCTCAATCAAAAGCATCAGCAGTACCTTCTAGCATCTCCGCTTAACATTCCTTACATAGACCAGTACCAATAATAAATACAGATTGCAAAATTTTCTTGTCATTTTTATCCAAACTCTAACAATCATATCTTTAATTTGTTATGTTTAGCACTGATTTGTGGTTGGTAAGCAGCCCCAAGATAAAACTGAAATAGAACTGAGTCTAATAGATGAGGCCTAAAAAATCTGATAATACAAAATAGTGATAGGCTTAGATAAACAAGTTTGTAATGCAACAAAGTAGGTTTTTCTGAGAGCATTTATACACACACACACACACACACACACACATATATACATATATATATATATATATATATATATATATATATATATATATTTTTTTTTTTTTTTAAGTAATCAGTGTTCTTTATTCTTAAGATCTTTTGGATTTCACATTCAACAAGTGAAGCAGTACCACAATAAAATTATATTAAAACTGTATTATTTATGATGGAATGACAAATCAATGCCATGTTTTTAATTTTTGACACTTTTTAAAGTCTACTATATAGGTCTTTACAGCTGTTTACTTTAAATGTTCTATGGCAATAGTAACTTATTTAATGCAATTTTGTTTTTTTCTTTGATGAAGTTTTAAGTTCATCATTAAAATATGAAATAAAATGTAATTGTTCCACTCAGTACCTGTCATGTTTTATTGGTTTCATTGACAATGCAGTAGCCAGGGGCAGATTGCACCTACTCCCTGTACCTATACTTACTATTTAATCATTTTAAAACATTTTCTTATCCCTAGCTTTATAACACTGGATCTTTATTACATTTGTTCCACACTGCAGAAAAATCATCATTCCATTTAAAAGTCTAAGTTTGCTTGAGTGGAAGACTAAGATTCAGTCTGACTGTCTTGAATGCTGTATGGCCACTCACAAGGAGGCAATTACTGAATGAGTTTGCTAGACAAATTAAGAGCACCTGACAATATTGAAATAATACTTCAGAAATATTAATTTTAATAAGAACAAATCAAAAAGAAAACTTCACCTCTATAAATTATTTTTGTTAATATATGATGCATTGAGAGAATTAATAATAAAACAAATTAAAATTTTTGGAAGTATATAGCTTATCATTTTATGACCTAGAATATATATAAATTAGAAATTTGATACTAAATGATCCGTACAAACTCTAAGCATCTTCCCATGAGAAACGCTTTTCAGAATTGTTCTCACTTGGAAAATGGATTATTCAAGAATAACTTATTAAAATACATATGGGTTCTAATATAAACTGACGGAGATGATAAAAGCAGCAGTTAGAAATATGGGACCATATATTCCATGAATCCTGTATTTTAGTACCCATCTTCAGTTATCCATGAGGGCTTTTTTCTGGAATTATGTCATGCTATACAACTACATCTCTTTGCACATTGTTCTATCCATCTATATAGCTGTTTGTCTTTCTGTCTATAATTATTTATTGCCCATGCCTCTTCCTATGTCCCTAATAAACAGTTTCCACTTTACTACATTTTGTAGCACATGGCCAGAAAATGCATCACTAGGCATTACAAACCAATAGTTATTCCTGGTATTAAAGAGTAGATGTAAGTGTTAAATTTTATATCTTTACAATAAATGTTTACCCTACAAATAGCAGAATAAATTACTTCTTCCTAAGCCACAAAGATCTATTAAAATTAATTAAAAGTAAAAAAAAAAATATATATATACATATATATATATATATATATATATTTATATGGATCTAGGATGTTTCCTAGAATCCATTTAGGATGAACATACTTACGTGAAAGTGCTTTTCATCGAAAAAGCACTTTCCCGTAAGTATGCCTGTTGCCAAGGCCATACTACAGTGCAGATAAGGGAAAATTCCCTTTTCCCCACTGTAGTGCGGTCTCGGAGGGAGAATATTAAAGTAGGGGGGATGTGGGGGGCACAGCCTCCCACATGGGGGTTAAAGACCCCTGCAGAAATGTTAATGTAGTGTTTTTTTTTATTAACATGCTTTAACGAAAGCACTTTTTCAATGAAAGCACTTTCGTTAAAGTGCGTTCGGTGGTTATGGATTCGGACGTTTGATCTTTTGATCAAATGTCCTAGCTCCATATATATATATATATATATATATATATATATATATATATATATATATATATATATATATATATGTATATGGTTCTCTTTAAAAAGTTGATTTACCAAAATGTCGACTCCAATAACATCAAGAATACAACAGCAATGATTTACAACATTTGATTCCCAGAACATTGAAGTTTACCTCCGGGAAATGAACCATTTGGTCACCACTAACTGTTGCTCTGTCCTTCACTATAGTGCAATCTTGGAGTTGTTAAATTTTGGTAGGGAGGATGGGGTGTGAAGTCCCTCTCTCCAGTAGGTTTTATTTAAAATTTTAGTTTTTCTAATACGATTGTTTAATTTAATAATTACATTATCTTTCTTAGTGGTGGCCAAGTTCTTGTTTTCCTGGAAAATAACATAATTATTAAGTTAAACCCACCATATTAGAAAAAAATAAAATTATACATAAATAAAGCCCAGTGGAGAGGGAGGATTTTGCCCCTATACCCCCTTACCTAAATATAACAGCTGTGAGATCACACTATAATGGAGGATAGGGCAAAGTTCATCAGTGTTGGCCAAGTGTTTCATTTCCTGGAGGCGAAAATGATCATTCCGGGAGTTCGATGTTGTGGTCTTGATGTTATTGAAGTTGAGGTTTTGGTAAGTCAACTTTTTAAAGTAGATCCATATATATATATATATATATATATATATATATACACTCATATTCCTACTAAATGCAGAAATTAAAATACTTTTACAGATTTAAGCCCACCCACTAGAAAAATGTTTACAAAGCTAATTGTACCTAGATAAAGTGAGATCAGGAGATCAGGCAGGACTGATAGGTCATTGCTAATTTCTGGGCCCCCTTGGGTTTTTATATGAATATTAAGCAGGGACAAGAAAGGATGTGGTAGTACTTTTTGAGATAAAGAAAACATTCACTATTGTCAGCTCTGATTTTTTAATTTAATCCTTGATAAGCAGAGGGATTTGAATCAACTTAATAAACCAGGATAAAATAAAATACGAAATTCTACCTTTAAATCAATAGCAAACAAAAACATCTCTAAGAAGGAGTCCATTGAGAGGTTTTCCAGATTACAATGACCTTTGTCAGTCAACAAATTCCTTATAGAACTGAAGAATTTATATTAAAAGTTAGAACCCCATTGAAACAAATGCAAAATGAGGGGCTTGAAAAGGTGAGGTTCAGCCTCTACATTGATGAGTGCATTTTCATGTCTGATAAAGTATATTCTGTTTTAACTAGTGTCTTAAAAAGTATTCTGGGGATTTTGCAACATGTCAGACCTAATAATCAATCATAAAAAAGCATGATGGCAAAAGCTTGAATAGGATAGGTATAGGGTCATATGTTATCATAAAAGAAAATGACCTGTCAAATCATCCATTAGACTGGATTCATCTCAATTTGGATTCATGAAGGACAGGTCGTGCTTAGTCAGTCTGGTGGACTTTTTTGAAAAAAATTACCAAAGTAATGGATGAAGGCAAAATGGTACTACAGCATACCTTGACTGGGCTAAAGCTTTTGATACAATTTTCCACTCAGGTATAGCAGAAAAGCTAAATAAACTGGGAATACACTCCTGTATTACCTGATGAATTGCCAAGCACTAGTTTAGATATTTTTTAGAACAGCCTGGATACTTATTAAGGCAACAACTGTTTTGGTATATGGGCAAGCTAGAAGGACATTAATACCCATGCTTGAAATATCTGTACGTATGTATGTATGTATGTATAACAGAAGAGATTATGCATGAAAAGATATAAGCATCCAGTAGCTATGCCAAGGTTACTAGCTATTAGGAGAGACAGGGGTGGGGAGAAGTTACCCCATACTCCAAGTCAATATAACAAATATATTAAGACTAAAACAAGACTATAGAATGGCAAAACTTCCAAAATATTCTCACAAAGACAAAAGGATTATGTATGGATTTAGTGCACATTGGAAAAGTGAAATAAAAGCTTTGGAAGATCTCAAATGGGGAAATTACTTAAAGAAAGCAATACAGGATAATGAGGAAATTAGGCAATTGATCAAACCCACAGACGAAACATTATGGAAAACCTGTGGAATTACAGATTGGGTACAACTATCTCAGAAGTGCCCTCAGAGTAAAGGAAGGAATCATCAATATAAGTCAATATAAGTGTTTTCAGGAACTCTGATACTCTTTTCATTTGCCAGTAGTGCAATGATACACATATACACAATTAATATCACACTATAAAGATAACCAAGTAATACAGAGGCAAAAGAACAATAGACAGGCCACTTGGAAATGATAGGCTAGCAATAGAAAGGGAAGGGGAGGTCATATACTATAAATTAACATCTAGAAGATCAGACAACATGATTTATAAACCAGAAATCAAGTGGGAAAGAGAAGAAAGAACACACTTAGACACATTTTTCAATGGGTAAATTTTGAGGGCGATTGTCATTTCCTAAAAAGATGACTACATTTGTGGAGCTAGCATATTTGCATGTTATATTTTTGGTATCTTAACTCATGCAGCTATATATACAGCATGGAGAATAGCAAATGACAAATGCTTGAGATGTAACACAAAAATGCTAAAAATAGACACACCCCCAGATTCACTATGCCCTGTACAGCATGCAGGATCAGTGCAGAAGCACCTTCATGCAATATGTCCACCGAGCGATCCAGGAACAAGCTCCTGGGACGTGCATGAGCTCTTTTGCACTGTTCCTGCACAGACAGAGGCCCTGTATGCAAATCACCTCATTTGCTGGCAAAAAACATACAAATGAAGTGATTTAGCAATCCAGGAAGCAGGCATGCATTCATACAGGACTAGTGTAGTGTGCAGAAATGTACTCGGTTAGTAACCAAGTACATTTCTGCAAACTGCAAAACAGAGGCATGTCAGCTAATAGAAATGCATGTATTAGAAGGGTGTACATGATAAAGGCCAAATATATGGCCATAGGCATGAAAAGTAATGTAAAAATAATAAAAATAAACTTTTATTTTTTTTGGCCAATTTCAGCCGTTTAAGCATAGGGCAGCAGCGAGCAAATGGGATCATCATGAAAATAAAAAAAAACCTGAAATTAGCTTTCTGGCCAAAATCACAATATTGCCATCATAGTCAATGGCAAGCAGAAGACAACATGGCCAGTAAATAGTGGTTGCTAAGGGGGAAGGCTCAGTGTCAGACACGTAACTACCCATTAGCAGGCAATCCTATGCAAATCAGGCTAATGATACTGAATCACATATATCCCCTCAATGCTAGGCAGTACCCAGCCATGTAGGAATATGAAATCCATGGTGTAAGCCTCAGAGTCAGCTGACATCATAAGGGGGTGTGTCAGACATGCTGTAAGCTTATTAGAGCTCTGTGGCCCGGGTTTGCCCTCAGGTTAGCACAGCTAAGGAAGGGGGTGTGTCAAGGCTGCTAAGCACTCCTTCCTCTGCCTAAACGGCTGTGCATGGCATGCACTGGGTCTTAAACAAGAGAAAAAAAGGTTAAACCAGGAAATAGCAGCTCTGGTGACATCTGAGCACTCTGTGTGGTGCACCTCAGGGCTGAAACAGGAAGACAATAAAAAGGGAAAGAGCAGCAGGAAGGTAATCAAAGTGAACTAGCATAGCTGGCAGGTGAAATGTATCAAAACCAGTCAATTATATAGGCAGCAGCCCAGCCCAGCACACCACTATAAACTATGCAAACACCCTTCCCTCTTGTTTTTCCCAAAAACTGTCCACCACCGGTGTATACAAACGGGGAAATTTTACAAAACAAAAGCAAGAGAATAAATGTTAGGGGCTGCTTTTGCTATCATAAACCAGCATGTGCAAGAGGCTGAGGGTGGTGAGGATGTGAATGCTGACAACCAACCCACAGTGAGGAGGAGGAGAAGAGTGTACAGACCCAAGGAAACCTACCAGGGGCTACATGAGCTGGAGATAGTGGAGCGCTATAGGGTGGAGAGGGACCTCCTACAGCATATCGTTGAGCTGTGCCGGCCACACCTCAGACACAGAACCAACAGAGAGGCACCCATTCCAGTGGAAACCAAGGTATGTGTCGGCACGTAAGAATACTAGCCAAAGGTACCTTCCAAAGGCTAACTGGGGATATCACAGGCGTCAGCATCCAGGGTACTCCACCAGTTCCTGGATGCGGTCAGCACATGTCAGCACATGCCAGTGAGCACATATATTTCCTTGCCACCCGTGAGGTGTTGACCAGCAATATGTATCTCTTCCACCAAATAGCATATAGACTTAATACACATGCACATAAAGGCACCACCCCATGACCAGTGCAGGGTATACATAAACCACAAGGGTTTCTCCTCCATCAACTGCCAGGTCATGTGCGATGCCCAGGGCATTATAATGAATGTGTGTGCTGGAAGCCCTTGGAGCTATCACGATTCCCACATCTGGCATCTGATGCAGCTGTACCAGAGATTTGCCAGTGGAGACATCCCAAATGGCCACCTAGTGGGGGATGCTGGTTACTCACTAGAGCCATGGCTGATGACACCCATCAGAAATGCACACACACCTGAACAAGCGCTCCATAATGAGGCACACGCACAAACAAGAATCATAATAGAGCATGTGTTTGGGATGCTCAACTCACAGTTCCAGTGCCTGGACATATCCGGTGGAGCCTTGTAGTACTCTCCAGTTACATGTACACAAATATTCATGGTAGGTACCATGCTACACAACATGATCCTGCGGAAGCAGCTGCAGCAGGAGCAGCACGGGGCAGGGCCACACAGCCCTCCACCATTGCCAAGGCCAGCAGAGGCACAGAGGGACTCAGAGGAACAACCTGAGCCTGCACCTGTAGGCAGAAGGAGGCATGCACAGTATGCCCTGGCTTTGGCAAAGAGGTGGTGCATAGCACATACACTGACACAGTAGGAACCCAGAGAATGGGATGCCAAAATGACACTACCTATGCTTTACCATGTATAAGGAGTGTACTATGTGCATCTGACATAGTCAGCCGTCCAGCACCATCCTCAATACTGGCACAGCTGCAAGGTAAGTCACCCTTCCTATCAATCACTGAATGCAGTAGTATGGTCTTCTAGTTGTATCAATGGTATGGATGTAAACATGCAAGGAAGGGAAATGAGTGGCTGAATGGGATGGCAGCAGATAGTGGACAGCTATATGGGCAGCATGAAGCCATAACAAATACTGGTTTCAACAAAGTAGGCAGTAACAGACAAGGTGAAAAAACCCACTGCAGGACATGTGCTGGCCCAAATGTGTGTCAGTAGGGCACACACATGCATGTCATGGAGGTTCACATACCAAACAACAGTCCCACCCAGCCAGCAGTACAGGTGTAGATGAACACAAGGAAAGGCTGTGCTAAGGTCCTCATGGTATGGCAATGGAGGTCAACCCCCCCACCAGACCTACAAAGAGTATAACAGGTCGGGAAGTGTGATGTCATTCATGAAGGGTAGGAAGTCTGAAATGGCAATGTAGGTCAATAAAACCTATAAACTGTACTACATTGATATGCCTGTAGACTGCAGGATAGGTCAGAAGACAGATTTAAAAGGAAGCCAACAGACTACCAGAAATACCAGTGCGGTCAAATGTCCACAGTAGTCAGGTGTGCCCCTCCAAACCCTATGTAGAAATGTATTAGCATCCATGTTCTGGTGTAATAACAGTGAGCACAGAGTACCTGAGCTTGTCAAAGTAGAAGGATGGATGTTTCATGTGTACAATATGCAGAGCTCTGAGTGTCAGGTTTATGTTTGGAAGCCAACAGGGTGCCTGAAATATCAGGTGGGTATAGCAGAAATGTGTACATCTGTCAAGTGTGCCCCCCCCCAACCCTATGTAGTATAGCAGTAGCATATATGTCTGGGTATCACAGCAGCAGAGCACAGAGTACCTGAGCTGCCCCAATTATAACGATGGAGTGTTGCATGTGTACAATAAGCAGAGATCTGAGTGTCAGGTTGTTGTGTGGAAGCCAACAGAGTACCTGACATATCAGGTGGTTGTAGGAAATGTCCATAGTTGTGATGTGTGCCCCCACCAACCCTATGTATTACCAGCCATGTGTGGGAGTAATAACAGTGAGCACCAAGTACCTGAACTGGTCAAATAAGCAAGATGGATAGTCGCATGTCTACAATAGGCAGAGCTTTGTGTGTTAAGTAGTTCTGAGTGGTATGCTGTGTGAAAGTGTTCAGCAAGTAGCCATCAATGGTGTGTCCTGATGTCCAGTAGTCAGTACTGCTGATGACCGGGCCAAGTCCACACAACGTCAGTACCAAACAGACTGGTATCCCAGCAAGACATGTTGCAGCAGTAGTCCATATGAGTTGTACAGATGTCATAACTGTCATCATTTGGAAGATGGACACGACATGTGTGTTGGCCCAGACGTACACACAGTACACAGGTGGAAGTACTGTAGAGAGAGTCTATTTAACATTTCACAGTGAAATGGAGACACCCTCCATTTGTACATACAGGTTCACAACACATCATTTGTTTGTGTAGTGTAGGAAACTAAGATATACTGTGGCAAACAGTGGCATACCACAAAAGGCAGAGGTATGGTGTATGTAGAAGGTCCTGGTGTCCACCCACTAGCCACCAGCAGGGGAAAGGCCCATGTATACCTGTGAGGCAGTTGAAAGTAGCTACCCTAGCATACATGCAGCGAGCCCGGCCCAACATCCACCTCAGGTAACACACAGGCCACCTCCCTGCTGCTGTGAATGAGTACAATATGATCCCCACATCACTATGTGAATACTCACAGAATGCAGCATGCTGAAGAGGTGTCCCATGCAGGTGTGTCCATAGCTGTAAGATGCACCCTGTTAGCATCCACACCAATGGATTGATAAGGACAGAAATAACTGCCACCAGCACCTTGCACACCTATCCTGTCACCCCAGGAGAATACATTGCCTAGCAGCCTGAGTCTGTACAACTGACAGAATGCACTGGCCTGCTACATATAGCCTGCATCAGTACCCAATGCCCCACTGTCCTCTGTCAAAGGTCTGTGGCATGGCTGTACCTCCACTGTATGTTACCCCATGGACTCCCACATAATGACAAAACACAGTCCACAGAACACAAATGCAAGGACATGTTGAAAAATCCCAGTAGTATGTCCATCATGTTCCATTGCATGAACTGTAGACCAACCTGTACATACTGCTGGGATGGAGTGACAATTATAGGCATACCTATCAGATATTGTGTGCATAATGGTAGGAAGAGGACAGATTAATGTGGGGGGGTGGGCTAACATCACCACCATGGAGTGTGTGAAGGTTGAAACCCTGATGTGTGCACATACATATCATGGCTGCAAACACTGGGATGGGTGGCCACAAACCTGCTAGCAAACCAAATTATGACGTGTTAAAGAACAGAATAATTAGCCCTGCCTCTGAACAACCTCAATGAGTCTGAATACCTGTGAGGTATGGCCACAGCATGATATGGCCATCCTGTCATGGTGATAATTGTACAGGCATGGGACTCACAGACACAACAGCACCAAGGTGCTGGACCATGTACACAGACCCACAGCAAGTTTCTGCATTTTCCACACTAGAATGACATGAGTGTGCAAGAATATGTAGGTTCCACACCACAATACTGGACAAAGCTGCATTCAACATGTAATCCCCAGGAAGCAACTATCAGCAAAGATGTTTACCTGTCAGTAGTTAATGAGATAAAACATCAGAGGGTAAAACACCACATATCAGTGAGTACCCTGCCAACAGAAAAACCATGTAGCAGAAGCATCACAGACACAATTAGCAACAATCTCCCTACCCTTTGCCCAATGTTGACCCACCTTGTCAACCAATCAACAGATATCCTGCAGAAGCAGGTTACTAGCTGTAGGTGTAGAGCACAAATACCTGCACTGCAGTACAACCTACCTGGAATGGCATCACACATGCAATACAAATACTCATACTGGGCATGTTCACACACTTTGACAAGCCTGCTGATGTCATTCCTTGTGAAATACACCTTTGGTGAAGGAGTATCTCCATAATATCTGTGGCGCATTCTGTAACTGCATAATGCTTTAATGTGATGCAATAATCAGCTAGGTGTGATTCTGTGTTTGTGTGTGGCCCAATACTTTTCAGGACAGTCAGTACACCATTCATTGCCTTTCTTTGACAAGCCCGCTGATGTCATTCCCTGTGAAATACACCTTTGGTGAAAAAGTGTCCCAATAATCTTTGTGGTGTGTTCTATAACTGCATAATACTCTAATGTGCTGTAATACTTAAGTAGGTGTTCTAGTCCTGTTCATGGCAACTGTGTATGCATTCTTTTGAAGACAGTCAGTACACCTTTCATTGCCTTTCTTTGACAAGCCTGCTGATGTCATTCCCTGTGAAATACACCTCTGGCAAAACAGCATCCCAGTAATCTCCATGGTGCATGCTTAGCTGTCTAATGCTATAATGTGCTGTAGTAGCTAGGTAGATGTTCTAATCCCAGGCATGGAAACCGTGAGGCTTTTGTTGTGTGTACATTTGTCTTATGTACCCTGTGTGAAGCACAAAGCAATGAGGAGAGGGTGTTGCACTTTTCCTATATATCGGGCCTATTAAAGGTCATAATGTCCACCTTACAAGCATAACAGATGTCAAACATCACAGTGGCTGGGATACATAATCTATTCCCCCCACATGTGACATCATGGCATGGGGAACAATATAGGCAATGCCTGTATTACCCAGAGAACACTCTCCACCCATGTCTTGGACACAAACACACTTGGCCAGGCAATAGCCATGAAGTTGGTAGTTCCCTGCATATTGCCCACAGATGGTAACCATGGTGTAATTGCAGTCGACTACTGAGGACATGGCACCCTGTCCCATCCCTACAATAGGCAATGCATTGCATACAGTGCTCCATCACTATGTTCCCCAATGGAAACCTGCTACAACCGGCAAGCCAGCAAATCTTACCCACAAAGGCCATGCCATGCCATATACACATGCCATGTATAGACAGACGCCACTGACACCAGTGAATACTGTAGGGGTAACAGGGGTAAGCAGCCTTAAGGTATCTGGGTGTACATTGTCATTCACTTCACCTTAGGTAAATACAGGCCTTCTGCTCCCTGCGATGCAGACTGTTCTGTTTGTCAGTGCAATTGTGATGCTTTCAGTCATGCCTTTTTATATCACCGATACATCCCATTGTGTCTACTTCAGCATGTAGCCCCTAGGGATTGTGTACAGACTGTAGATGGAGGCTACCAGACTGTACATCTGCATTACTTACAGTTGATTGCTTGTCATCCTGTGGCCCAGTCTGTGTCTACTGTTGCACTACTTGAAGGCCTTGGCCTGGACAGCAACATATGTACTCCTTTCCAGAATACTGTATACTTTTATCTGTTAGACAGTTGCATTACACTGTCTAAACATATTTCGGAGTCTACATAGCTATATGACATGGCATACAATACTGTAGTAGTACACAAATAAAGCTTCCCCATGTATGCAAACCTGTGTGTGGTGTTATATCCCGTGACCTGTCTGTTGGTATATGTTGCAGGCAACAGGTGTCACTTGTATGTTTGGCCCATACAGTGTTCATGTGGTATGCTGGTGACTGTAGCCATAGTAGCTGTACCGTATTGTGTGCACCCTCTACATATGTATCTCCCTATACATATGTCTGTTTGTATGTGTAGTTACATATCTGTATCTATATATATATATATATATATATATATATATATATATATATATATATATATATATATATATATATCTGCATATATGTGTCTGTGTATATGCATCCTAAGAATGTTGAGTGGGTCCACATTGTACATCCTCTATGGTACCCACACTGTACTGCATGGTATGTTACCGATATCAGCCTGACATCATACAGGTGGGATGGAGTACTGTTAACATCCTGTGCCCATGTTGTGTCAGGTCCTGGGTGTGGGATCTGTGTTCCTTTGTCAGTGTAGGGAGCAATGTTTTTGAGGCCATTCACAGGCACTCCTACCTCCATTGCCTTACTTTGGCAAGTCTGATGACATCATCAACTGTTAAATACACCTTTGGGGAAAAATATCCCAGTAATCTCTGTGGGTCGTGCTATAACTGTGTAATGCTGTAGTGTTATAAACTAGTTAGGTAGGGATTCTCTTCCCAGATATTATAAGTGTGAATGTTTGTATGTGTTCCTTTGTCAGAGTAGGGTGCAATGTTTTTGAGGCCATTCACAGGCACTGCAACTTCCATTGCCCTTCTTTGGCATGTCTGCTGACATCATCAACTGTGAAATACACCTTTGGGGAATAAAATATCCCAGTAATCTCCATGGCATGTGCTAGAACTGTGCAATGCTTTAGAGTGATAAACTAGTTAGGTATGAGTTCAAATCCCAGCCATGACAAGTGTATCTATGTTTGTAATTCGTAACCTGTGTGTGGGTGACTGTGTAACACCTGGACCCATTGAAGAGCCAGTTTTGTATTTTTCCTATATGGTGGCCATATTACATGTCACAATGTCCACCTGTATGCTGTCTTGTCTGTCATCCTACCCAAGCATCCCCAACATCCCCCTCTCACCTTAAAAAAAGGGTGATCTCTTCCCAAAATATTAATCTTGCCTCATACATAGCTGTCCATTTTGCACATGTGTTAACTTGGCACATGTAATCTGGTCTAATTGGCATCACAACAAATTATTGTTGTCCTCACCTCTCTCTCAGGGGTTTCAGTGTCCAAATCTACCTCCAAATACAGTGCATATGCACAGCGGATGCTGTAGAAGAAATTGAAAACTTTGGACCTTCCCTACACCCTTCCTGCACATCCCTGTCTATTTTCCCTACTGTTTTTCCCTCTTTGTGCCCCTTTTTCACCACTTTCCTATCAACCCCTTTTTCTTTTCTTTTAAAGAAATTAGCGTGGTGGTAAGTGGGAGTAAGCACTTTTAAGCAGCAATAAGCGGGTTTAAGTCTGTTTGCGTGGGGGTAAGCAATGCCTATACAGGTTAAGCAATTCAGGAGCTAACTGAGTCTAAGAAACAGTAACCGGAACTTAGCAGTGCTTACCATCGTGCAAACCCACACAAACCCACTTACAACTGCTCAAAAGTGCCTTAATCACTCTGTATCCATCGGTCCTTGTTCTGCCTAACAGCAAAATAAACAGCCTCTGCTTGGCTCAAGCTCAAGACCCTACACACAATAGCCAAAGTGATTTACCACTAAACCATCTCAGATATACATAACCCAGCTGTATTCACAAACATATCATCCAGCCCAGTCATTCAACAGTACAGAGGATGCATTCCAACATGTAGATGTATGTGTGTGAGTGAATATATTAATGTCTAAATAGGTACAACATATGCTCCGCAAGTTGGGTGTGCAATGGATGAGAAAGAAAAATTTGGGGGTGAATTGGATGAAGTGGTGATGACTGTACCCAAGGGTGAGAGAATGATTATTGGAGGAGATTTAAATGGGCATGTTGGTGAAGGGAACAGTGGAGATGAGGAAGTGATGGGTAGGTATGGTGTTAAAGGAATGCAGAAGGTCAGATGATAGTGTATTTTGTGAAAAGGATGGATATGGCTGTGGTGAATACATATTTTAACAAGAGGGAGGAGCATAGGGTGACATACAAGAGTGGAGGAAGATGCACACAGGTGGATTATATCTTAAGTAGGAGGGCCAGTTTGAAGGAGATTGGAGACTGTAAAGTGGTGGCTGGAGAACGTGTAGTTAGGCAGCATAGGATGGTGGTTTGTAGGATGACATTGGTGATCAAGAAGAGGAAGAGAAGTGTGAGAGCAGCACCAAGGATCAAATGGTGGAAATTGAAAAAAGGTAACTGTGAGATGGAGTTCAGGGATGAGTTAAGACAGGCACTGGGTGGCAGTGAAGAGTTACCAAATAGCTGGGTAACTACAGCAGAGCTAGTAAGGGAGACAGCTAGAAAGGTGCTTGGTATCACATTGGGATAGAGGAAGGACGACAAGGAGACATGGTGGTGGAATGAGGAAGTACAGAAGAGTATACAGGCAAAGAGGTTGGCAAAGAAGAAGTGGGATTGTCAGAGAGATGAAGAAAGTAGACAGGAGTATAAGGAGATAAGGTGCATGGCAAAGAGAGAGGTGGTGAAGGCTAAGAATAAGGCATATGAAGAGTTGTATGAAAGGTTGGACACTAAGGAGGGAGAAAAGGACCTGTACCGATTGGCTAGACAGAGGGACCGAGCTAGGAAAGATGTGCAGCAGGTAAAGGTGATAAAGGATAATGAGGGAAACATACTCACAAGCGAGGAGAGTGTGTTGAGGAGATGGAAAGAGTACTTTGAGGGGTTGATGAATGAAGAGAATGAGAGGGAGAGAAGGTTGGATGATGCAGGGATAGTGAATCATGAAGTACAATGGATTAGCAAGGAGGAAGTAAGGATAGCTATGAAGAGAATGAAGAATGAAAAGGCTGTTGGCCCAGATGACATACCGGTAAAAGCATGGAGGTGTTTAGGTGAAATGGCAGTGGAGTTTTTAACCAGGTTGTTTAATGAAATCTTGGAAAGTGAGAAGATGCCTGAGGAATGGAGAAAAAGTGTTTTGGTACCAATTTTTAAGAATAAGGGTGATGTGCAGAGCTGTAGTAACTACAGAGGGATTAAATTGATCAGTCACAGCATGACGTTATGGGAAAGAGTAGCGGAAGCTAGGTTAAGAAGGGATGTGATGATTAGTGAACAGCAGTTTGGTTTCATGCTGGAAAAGAGCACTACAGATGCGATGTTTGCTCTGAGAGTGTTGATGGAGAAGTACAGAGAATGTCAGAAGGAGTTGCATTGTGTTTTTGTAGACTTGGAGAAAGCATATGACAGGGTGCCTAGAGGGGAGTTATGGTATTGTATGAGGAAGTCAGGAGTGTCAGAGAAGTATGTAAGAGTGGTACAGGATATGTACGAGGGTAGTGTGACAGCAGTGAGGTCTGCAGTGGGAGTGACGGATGCGTTTAAGGTGGAGGTGGGGTTACATCAAGGATCAGCTCTGAGCCCCTTCTTATTTGCAATGGTGATGGACATGTTGACAGATGAGATCAGACAGGAGTCCACATGGACTATCATATTTGCAGATGACATTGTGATCTGTAGTGAGAGTAGGGAACAGGTGGAGGAGACCCTGGAGAGATGGAGATATGCTCTAGAGAGAAGAGGAATGAAGGTCAGCAGGACTAAAACAGAATATATGTGTGTGAATGAGAGGGAGGATAGAGGAGTGGTGAGGATGCAAGGAGTAGAGGTGGCAAAAGTGGATGAGTTTAAATACTTGGGGTCAATAGTTCAGAGTAACGGTGAGTGTGGAAGAGACGTGAAGAAGAGAGTACAGGCAGGATGGAGTGGGTGGAGAAGAGTGTCAGGAGTGATTTGTGACAGACAAGTACCTGTAAGAGTGAAAGGGAAGATCTACAAGAGGGTAGTTAGACCAGCTATGTTACATGGGTTGGAGACAGAGGCATTGACAAAAAGGCAGGAGTTTGAGCTGGATATCGCAGAGGTAAAGATGTTAGGATTTGCACTGGGTGTGACGAGGGTGGACAGGATTAGGAATAAGTATATTAGAGGGTCAGCCCAGGTTGGAAGGTTTGGAGACAAAGCCAGAGAGGCAAGATTAAGTTGGTTTGGACATGTGCTGAGAAGGGATGCAGAGTATATTGGGAAAAAGATGCTAAGAATGAAGCTACCAGATAACAGGAAAAGAGGAAGGCCTAAGATAAGGTTTATGGATGTGGTGAGAGAGGACATGCAGGTGGTTGGTGTGACAGAGCAAGATGCAGAGGACAGGAAGAAATGGAAACAGGTGATCCGCTGTGGCGACCCCTAACGGGAACAGCCAAAAGAAGATGATGATGATGATCTATATCTATATCTATATATATATATATATATATATATATATATATATATATATATAAATAAATATGTACATATATAAATATATATGAACATATATACATGCAAATGCCTACATCTATAGATATATATGCCTACATCCATATGTGTACATATATAGAGCAATATATACATATATATATATATATATATATATATATATATATATATATATATATATGTAGATATATATATCTATATAGGTATATACGGACATACATCTGTAGATAAAGTGGGAACATAGCAAAAACATATATGTCCACATGCACCATTAACGGGGTTGACAGGCACAAACAACATACGTCTTGCATGAATAGGTATTCCCCCCCATAGCCAAAAACGTCTGCCCTGCAATACACTACCAACTGTTGCAGATCCCATAACCAGGATCTTACATGACAAGGGCACAAGGTGTTAACAGTACTCCATCCCACCTGTATGATGTCAGGCTGGTATCAGTAACATATCGTGCAGTACAGTCAGGCTCATAATGACTCATAGTTTGCAGTCATATGTTACCTTTTTTAGCCAGAGTCCCATACTGTTGGCCTGTACTTCAGAGAGGTAGATGCCAAATAACAGTGGTCCCAGGACTGAACCCTGAGGTACTCCACTTGTCACTTGTCTGGAACTGGATTTGGAGTCAGTTACAGCTACATTTTGGGTTCTGTCAGTAAGCCATGTGGCAAACCATCGATTGGCATAAGAATTTATGTCTGGCTTAGTACATTGATCTATGTTTCCAGACTGGGGGATGGTGTTGAAGGTCATGATGAGGTCCACATAGGCTGTGTGGACTGCCTTACCCTCTTCAGCAGCTATGCAGACTGATTCAAAGCAGTCAATCAGTTTCAGGAGACAAGACTGGCCCTCCATGAGCCCAATCTGTGTGGGATCCAGTGTTTGAGGGTTGCCAATGTCTGTGTTTATAAATTCCATGATAATGCATTCCATGGCCATGCAGATCAGACTAGTCAGATTGATGTGATGGTAGTTCCCAGGATCCAAGTTGGATTCCCCCTTGTGGAGTGGGATGACTGCTGCTGTGCACCACTCAGTGGGCTCCAGGCCTGATGTGAGGCAATGATTACATGTGACAGTTAGGTGAGCTGCCATTTCTTTTCATAGTTCATGTAGTACACAGCCCAGGATGTTATCTGTTCCCATGGATGCTGTATTCTTAGCTGTGGATAGTGCGGTTTCTACCTGCGTGGCCATGATTACTGGAAATTAGAACTCTTTTCGTATTGACATGGGCCCTTTTGGGGGTGAGACGCAGTATGTACCATTGAAGGTCATGATTATGCTTACAGCTTACTATCTGAACATTCTAGCGAAATCTGTACAGTTGTTGGGTCTGATTATGCATACAGCTTTCTATCTGAACATTCTCACAAATTCTGTACAGCTGTGGGGTATGATTATGCATACAACTTACTACCACTCCCAGGATTCAATCCCTGGTCTATGTGGTAAAAATATTACAGTTAACATCACAGTACACTGCTGTGCTATGAGGGAATTGGTGCAAAACTTTCCAATGTTTTCTCTCTAAGTCTCCCTCAGTTGTACAATATGACTAACTTCTTGTTATACAGAACTTACTACACATTTTATCTGTGTACCACAGTGTGGATAACACTGCTTAATACTACAGTACTTATAGCATGCAACACTACAACATATTAAATCAGAGTGTACACAAGCACTTTAGGGGTTATACCTTTATTCACAGGATATGATGGTTCATGCAGGATTATGACTAACCTGACTCATGATGCAGCCTTTGCAGCCTAGCGGCATGGGCTTGCTGGTTCACAGCCCACTCATCTGCAGCTGTCAAAGAAATACAGTGACATTTACTCATACCTCTCCATAGTACACACAAGCTAGGCAATTACTATATACTTAGTGGAATGGGTACTTACTCAGGGCATCAGCCATCTGCCTGCACTCCTGGATCCACTGTTCCAGTAGATCCCCCCTATGCTGCTTTAGGTCAGGATGGTGATGCCTGACCTACTCACCAGTCCGGGGAATATCTATGGCAGTGAGGTCACGGGTGAGACTGTCCCAGGCCTCCACTTTATACTGGGAGCCCTGGTAATGGATCTGCAGGAGTCTCTGCTCATGGTGTTTGAGCATGAGCCACACCATGTATTTAGACTCATTAATTCCCCAGCACTGTGCTTTGAATTGAGTGCCTTCACCTACTCCAGCCATTCTGCCTTCAGTAGGGAGCTGCAACCAGTTATGGGGATTATTGGTGCCTGTGGGGTTTAAATACACCCAATTTCACACACTTTCCTGTGATTGGACAGTTTTGTAAAGGCTAAGCTATGGGCACACTTGCTTACCTAATGTTGGCATTGCTTAAAGGGGCATAACAGTCAGTAGATTGAATTAGCCGGCCTACACATTGCTTACACCACGTCAGCCAACCTGTGCAATGCTTAGCATTGATTAATATCTAATTAGCATTATATTGTCCTTTTGACATTCATTTATAATTTGTTACATGTTATATCTGTGTCTGGTATCTGTGATTCATATGTACGTACACTGTATGGGGTCCTGGGGACTTCAACACTTTACTACTATAACGCCTCACATCTGGCCTTACTGCAGTACTCCATTTCACATATTTATGTTATGTAGCAGGTTATACAACATCACACTGTACATAGATTCAGTTCACATGTTCGGTTTGATTTTCCTATGGTGAGGATTTCTTTGTTGACACCTCACTTATATGTATTGCTATGATGGCTTAACTACTGTGACTATGGTGTACAGGGTCCTGGGGTCGAGCCTTGCAGAAGCTGTTTATTTTGTTGCTGGCAGAACACGGGCCATTGGGTACAGAGTGATTAAGGCACTTTAAAGCAGTTGCAAGCGGGTGTGCGTGGGTTTGCATGGAGCTAAGCAATGCTAACCTCCGGTTACAGTTTCTTACACTCAGGTAGCTTCTACTTTGCTTAATCTGTGTAGGCAATGCTTAGTCCCATGCAAACACACTTAAACACGCTTACTGGTGCTTACATATACTTACTATTGCTTATTTGTGCTTAAATCTGCTTACTAGTGCCTTATTCATTATGACTCTGACACTTCACATGTGCATTTAATGCAGTACTCAAGTTCACATTTAAATGTTATTTAGTAGGTTATACAGCAAAAAAAAGTTCATATACAAATTTCACACAGAATGTGCTGCAGTAGGACTCGAACTGGGAATACCTGCTCATTAGGTGGATGCTCTGCCCACTACACCACTGCTGCGCTGCTTCATTTGCATATATCTTCCTTGTTATCCTCTTCAGCCTTTTAAGCTGCTTTAACCATGGTTAAGTAATGGGCACACCCGCACACTTACAGTTAGCTTTAATCAGAGTTTTAAAAAAAATTAAAGGGTTTCTTTATTTACTTTTTCAGTACTGTTGCTGTTGTACACATGGGTAACTGTTTGTGGGGATATGCAGACACCTATGAGCGATCTCACTCATCTCGTAACACTTTCTGCTTTTCCACATTGCAGGGGCATGTTTATTCTGAGAGCTCTGCTCTCAGACACGCCTCCTGCACTTGTACACACTCCATGTAAGCCTGGGAGCTCGGGCAGTGCGCCTTCATTAATATGCATGGCACACTGCTGCCCTGCTCCAAAACGGGTGCTTCCATGCAGGACTAAGCTAGTCCTGCATGGAAGATTAGTGAATCTGGGGGACAAATCTTTTGTCTGTGAAAGAACTCGGCAGAGATTGTCCCAGCTTAGCAATGTTATTTCATAGACCTTTCACAAGCAGTTATGGAAATTTTTTTGAAGATGGAAGTAGGTATTAATCTGCAAACATGGCCCAGAGGCATAGCTAAGATGGGGTGAAGGGGGCAATCACCGTAGGCTTAAGGTGTCAGGCAGCATGATTGGGTGATGCTGAATAGCAGGCATTGTCCTACAGGCTTACCAGCATTCAGAAATGAGTGCCGATAGAGCATTGTTGGTCAGGGCTGTAATGCTTCCACACTCTGGGCATATTATTTAGGCTGCAATAAGGCACTTGTTATAATTGTAACAGTGACTTGCTAGAGTTAAAAGTGAATAAACTTTTTTTGGTTCCTTAATTCAGAGATGAAGAAGCAGCAGTGTGCTAGAAAAGCTAGCTACAGCTCGGATATGGTCAAAAGACAAGACATAAGTGATATTAGTTTTGGCTATTGTTGTTAAAAATGTCCATGCCAGGCAATGGAAAACACACATCATTTTAAAGTTTAATAGTTTGAAAAATGATATTCCTAAGATGTTGAGATGTTCGTAGATTTATAGGTACTTACTAGGCTATTGATCTGTGAGGAAGGATTGCCTTGCATTCCCATAGTAGTCTTTAGCCCTTATATTTTGAGTATGAAGAACCCAGTGGTGAGCACAACAAGAATACTTTGGGACATTAATTGTTGCCCCTATTAATGAGGGACATGGGTGCTAAGCTGGGAATACATTTGTGGTTTCCTATCTATTCATCCAAATTACATTTGAATAGAGGAAGATAAGTACTTTGCTTTCTGTAGAGTAGTACTGTAGAGAAGGTATTCTTTGTGATACACACCTACCCATCCAGCATGTTCGACTTATACTGTAAAAGAGAGACCAGGTGTTCTTGCTATGACTGAATTTGCAAATATGTAGTGGGTCTGACAATACTGGGTCTGTCAAGGCTGTATATGTGAGGTGGAAGTTATCTTCTAGTAGCCAATATATTACTGGAAACAGGGACACGGTTTGGGTAATCTCAGCCCTTGATTTTTTTTAGTGACTAAGCCTTGTGGTTGATCCATTTCTGACAAGTGTTTAAACAGGTATATATATATATATATATATATATATATATATATATATATATATATATATATATATACATATATATAGATATATACACATACATATTGAATGGGGCATTATATTTAATGGCTGGCCTGATGAGAACCAAGTACAGTGGAATGGTTACTTCTCTGGACTCATAATACCACCCCAGATGAGACTCAGACCTACAATCCGTGACTTAGGAGGCCAATACCTTATCTGTTACACCACTAAAGCCAATGTGTGCAAAGATGCTTTAAGTTAAATCCATTAACTAAAGTTACAGACCTGTAGAAGAGTTTACTTGATTTACACCTGATAGACATTTTAAATTAGTATAAGAAAATCCATGCTTGAAGCCTTATTGTCATTGAAGATGTTACTATTCCTAAGATGTATCTATATGTCTATTTATAATATATATATATATATATATATATATATATATATATATATATATATATATATGGGATCCATACAAATGCTTGACTGCATCTTTCACCGAATCCCAAATTGGTGAGCATACTTGCGCGAAAGTGCTTTTCACTGAAGCAGCACTTTCACGTAAGTATGCTTGTTGTTCCGGTCATACTACAGCGCGGTAAGGGAAAATTCCCTTTTCCCACTGTAATGTGACCTCAGAGTGAGAATATTAAAGTAGGGGGGTGTGGGGGTGCAGCCCCCCACATCGGTGGGGGGGTGCATTCAAGTAGATTTTGTGTTTTTTTTTAACGTAACTTTAATGAAAGCGCTTTTTTGATGAAAGCACTTTCGTTAAAGTGTGTTCGGTGGTTTTGGATTCTGACTTTTGATCCTTCGATCAAAAGTCCTAGATCTATCTATATATATATATATATATATATATATATATATATATATATATATATACATATACATATATATATACATATATATATATATATATATATATATATATATATATATATATATGGATTCCCTTCACAAGCCTGAAGTTTCAAAACTTCGAACTGCAAATGGTTGAGACCATAAGACTGAAGTTCTGAAAGTTTGAACATTTTGAATGGAGATTGCAGTAAACCACAGAATGGGAAATTTATCATTTTCATTACTGTAGTGTGATCTCGTAGTTGGTATACTTATTTAGCAGAAGGTGTGGAGGGTGCAAAAACGTAAAAAAAACACATTTTTTGTTTTTATTTTTTTTTATTACAATTTCGAAGTTTCAAAACTTTGATCTTATGGTCTCAACTATTCTCAGTTTGAAGTCTTGAAACTTTAAGCTTGTAAATTAGAGCCACACACACACACACATATATATATATATATATATATATATATATATATATATATATATGAATATATATATATATATATATATATATATATATATATATATATGTATAAGATGGCTATTATGTTAACTGGATTTTGTGGTATCTTTTATAACTAATAAAAATGCCATAGTACAGAAAGGAACTCCTTGTTAAAGTTCATAAAATACATTGACCTTCCTTGTCATTTATTACTGATTGCAGCTACTTATCTGCTTTTACATCTCTAGACAGCACTGATGCAGGAACAGTTCAAGAGGTGATCGCTGCTTACATTAAAGCACTGTAGCACCGATGATGTTTACCTGGATCAACCAGCCTTTGCATCACTCTCAGTATGGATCTGTATTACTAGCTTTAAATAAATGTGAATAATGAATTTTTCCACCTCATTTTAACCTTTCTTGTATCACTAAGCACCCTTTCAGCCCTTTAGATTGCCTTTATTCTTGTCTTTTCTTTAGATAGTTATCTATTAGTTATATCTCATTCACAGAATTCATGATTTCAGCAAGTTTTTTATCTCAGTGAGAGAATAATCACTCCTACAGCTTTATGTTAAGAAACACATGAGCCCAAGAAGAAAGAACTGAGGACTGAGTGGCTTCAGTGTTTCATTCCTGTCAAGCAGCTGTGCCAGTGTTCCCATAATGGATCATAGTGTGATCATACAATACAGAGCTTAGCAAAATGTTCTTTGTAGAGCCATTTACAGTCTTTCCATGCTGTACAGCAGAGTCTACTGAACTTCAACAACTTTTATCATATATTGCTATGTAGCCACTGTGAGACTTTTAGTTCCTAAGAACAAACATCTTTTTACCCCTCCTGTCTGCTGCCAGATGGACTAAACCTCCTGTCAAACATGTCCTGTGTCTTGTTTCTGTACTGTTCAGGGACAACATATAATAGCCTCTTTTAATTAATTAGATGGGGAACTGATTAAGCAATGAAGTTCTTACCAAGCAGTTATCAAGTATCTCTAAACTGAGTAGGTGGTTACAGAATTGTGAAGAAAAAATAAAATAATATTAATAATAACAATAGTAAAAATAACAATAATAATGTCTTTTGACAAACAAATTACTATTGATAAAGGAAGCTCTAGGAACTTGATGTGAAAATAGGCCTATGCCCACTGCTTAGGAAACAATATGCTGCTGCCACTGTGGCTGTTGGAAACAGGATACGTATAATGTGCACACCTCTGATGCCATTGCAAATAATAATGGGAAATATGCTTCTGTATGAAAACCTGACCGCAGATGAAATGCTTCAAGGAATATACTCAGCATTTGTTGCATACAGGGCCCAAATGGATGCTGGCAGTTTGGGACACAATCCAGGTTACATTCAGTAACATGAAGAGATTTTTGTGCTAAGCTCCACTCCGTACTAAAGTTGCTTTCCTTCATTTCCTGCATTATACCAGCGTAAACATAGATAGCCAGCTTGGT
>NC_056725.1:1653555988-1653575988 GCF_019279795.1 Protopterus annectens
TGTTCAAATGACATATGATGCTAAGTATTGTTCAAACTAACCAGCATGATTAATCATTTTATGTATGTTGATGATGATGCTTTATATATATTTATTAAAAGTTTGTATTTCAGCCATACAACACTATGGCACTTAATATAATGCAGCAGGTAATGTCTTCTCTTTTTTAATTTCTCCAAGTCTTTTGGGTTTCTAGTACCATGATGGGAATGGACCCTATTCTTAAGTCAAAGTATGAGTAAAGTTCATGACATTAGTATTAGTTTCAATCTTTGATGTCAGCCAGGAGTGGTCTTCACAGCACCCGCAATGTGCTCAGTAATGACTCCTTCTGCAATTCGTATGGATTGCATGAATTTGTAACATGTCTAAATACGATTGTAGATTCATTTTATAAGACCCGTTGCTCCTACTATTATTAGAACTGTCTGGGTATCTTTCTTCCACATGGCTCTCATTTCTGCCTGCAAATCCTGATATTTTATGACTTTGTGTCTCTGTGTATGCAACACACTGTAGTCACTGGGTGTAGCAATTTGACTGAGCAATGTTACTTTTGTCTTGTTTTCTTGGACCACTATATCCAGTTTTCTAGCATCTATCTTTTGAACTGTTGGTGATGAATAATCCCATGTGATGTAAACTTAATCATTTTCTATGATGCTTTGTGGCTCATGTTTCCAGTGCTTTTCAGCCACTTCAGTACCATAATATTTGCACAACCCCCAGTGCAACAGCCTTGCCACATTATTATGCCTTTCAGTATATAGTCCTTCTACCATTAGTATATCACAACTAGCAGTGAGGTGTGCGACTGTTTCCAATTCAGTTTTACAAGACCTACATTTTTCTGATTCTCCCACATGTCAATGGGTTTTGTAAACCAATGCGTATGTAGCCCACTATCTTAGGCTGCCAATATTAACCTTTCATCTCCTGTCCTTAACCATTCCTACATTCGTTCCTGCTCAACATGAGCTTCTTCCAGAAGTTTTCTATACTTGCAACTATATTTATGCATTTTCCACATGTATTGCTCTCTCATCTGATCCTTCACTTATATTCATTCTTTTTACTTTTTGGCACATTCAGTTGCTACCTGGTTTTTATCTACTTCTGGTTTGATTTCCATTCCTGCTTGATGCTGATATGCTTCTGCTAGATTAAGCAGAGAAGTCATCTTAGATTTATTCTCTTCATGTTTCAAAACTTTCACTATGTTTGGGTCATGTAAGGTCAGCAGATATGTGCGGAGTCCCACGATTGCAGATCTATACATGTAATCAATTTCAAGGAGGCCCATCCCTACCTTCACAACAGGGAATATATAATCTTGGTGTACAGTGATTTTTATAAATCATTTGGTGAGCATGAAGCATCCTTCTTGTTTTCCTATCTAATCTATCCAACACATTTTGGGGCCAGTCAATCACGCCAAAACTGTAAGTTAGGACAGGAAGAGCAAATTGGTTTATACCTTGGATTTTATTTCTAGACGTCAACGCTGTTTTCAGGATTAATTTAAGTCTTCTAAAGTATTCCCTTACTAATTTTTTTTACATTTGTTCATGTTTTATTGTTGATCCTTCATCAATTCCCAAATATTTATACTCTCCCTCTGGCTCAAGTTCTTTTATATCACATTCTTGTCCCAAACTGATGTTTTCCTGGTGCTGCAGCTTTCCTGCTTTAAAATTTGCTTTTGTACATTTATCAAGACCAAATGACATCCTTACATCATCTGAAAAAGCTGTAACAACCTGTAGTTGTGCTTTCAGTTCCTCATCTGATGAGCTATACAGTTTTAAATCATCAACAATGAAAAGATGAGGAGTCTTTACACTTTGTTGTTTTTTAGGAGCCAAATTATAGCCATGGCCTAAGCTGTTACGTAAGCAGCTTAATGGATTAAGGCAGAATAGCAATGGTGACAGACAGTTACCCTGGAATACCCCCCTTTGAATTTTTATCCCTGGGATAGTAATTTGTCCTTATCAATGCAAAGTGGTCTGCCACTGTTTCATGGTCACTGTAATGTAGTCAATCACTGTAGGGTGTATCTTATACATTTGTAAGCACTCTTTTATCCATTAATATGGGATACTATCAAATGCTTTTTTTGTAGTCAATCCATGCCACACTTAGATTCTTCCCATTTTTACAGTTCTCCACTATGACTTTATTTAACAAAAAATTATCCTTTGTTCCACATGACTTTCTCTTATTGCCCTTCTGTTCTACTGCCATAATTGAGTTTTCTTCTAAATTACTATAATCTCTGTCAGCAACAATTACAATGTATAGTGTATACATTGTCTGAAGGAAGTTATTGGTCTATAATTTTTAATGTAGCTTGCAGGGTCATTCTTAAGTAGGAGCATTGTTTTTCCTGTTATTAGCCAGGTTAGTGTCTGTTTGGGGTGACCATATAAATAGTTCCTACTCATGGCTAAATTTTCATGCAAAGGAGTTAATAATTTTAACCAAAAGTTAGGTATTGCATCTGGGCCTAGGGTTTTACATTTAGAGGCTTTTCTTACATTTGTTTCAATTTCTCTGGCTGTTACTTCATCCCATTTCATATCCTGTACCTTTAAATTTCTTATTTTTTCTTGTATTTCTTCTATCCACTTAGCATCTTTGTTATGTTCCACAAGATCTTCATAGATGTTTCTCCAAAATGTATCTATTTCTTCTTTTTGGGGGATCTTTTAATTCCTTTTACCTTATTTCCCAGTTCTCTATAAAACTTTTTGGACTGAGAAAGTTCAGCTGTTATGCTAGAAGAGCAAGCCGTGATGATATGCAATTGCTTGAAATAAACAAGAAAAGCAACTGTACACATAAAGTAGGTTTGGTAATTTATTATACTGTCTTGATAGCCCCTCTTCCTCTGGTAAGTTTCAAGCAAGAAGGCCTGGAAGTAGAGCCTGGACTATCAAACTGGGGTGGGGGAGCAAGTGTCTATCACTGGAGGGTGGGCAAGTGTGTATCAAGCAGTGAGAAGAGTAAGGGGTAGACGAGAAGCTTTTTTACATGACCTGGTGAAGTGAACAGACCTTCTCTCATACCCCAAGACACAGGAGCTGTAAGTTAAACAGCAGTAGGACTGAAATGCCTGAGAGTGTGCTAGTTGCAGATGACTTTCCCCATACTGTGCATGGAGTGCAGGTTATGTCTTACCATGGCATTTACCTAAAGACAGAAAGATATTAACCATGGCCCCCTTTGGTAAAGATGGCTATTGATTATGCAATGAGAACATGATGGGCTGAATATGGTTTATGACTGCTGAAAGCTAAACTAGTTAATGCAATGGTTTACTTCCACAATTTATAGTGAATGTGCCCCTCAGTTCTAGCAGCCTTAAGCATAATTTGTCAGATAAAAAGCTGATAAACAATTAAAGAGCTGATGAAACTGTAGTTGGACTAGTGTTTGAAAACAAGTTTGGTAGGGATAATTCTATCATAGAAAAGAAGGTTGAGTAGCAGTTTCATGGGCTCTAGTTTTGAGCATTTTGGTCCAAAGACCATATTAAAATCTATAACTCATCATGACAGGTGTATTGGCAGATGGTTCTACCCCAAAATCTGTCATTCTTTTGAATGATTTTAAGGATTCAGAGTATCTTATGACTACAGAAAGTGTATTCCCATTGAAAATAGGACAAACCTATGCCTCTTACCAGACCTAGGCCTTCCTGTTTGATACAAAGGTTTATTATTATGTAAAATGGTAGAGTTGTCTGAGATACCAAGGGTCAGCAAAAGTTTCAGATCTTCATCATGATGAACTTGTCATGCAAGGTACACTCTATCCTGATGTAGCTGCATACATTTGAATAAAATCCTACCCGTTTTAGACATTCATCATAACAAACATCCATAGAAGCTCAGATTTGTTTAGTGGATTCCCTCTGACTGCATTCTAGTCATGATAAGTTGCCTATGGAGTATAAGAAAAACAAAGAATTTTATTCAATGATGAGTCTGACATTTGCAAAATATATCTTAGTATCTCTGGGTGCTTAGTTGACAAACATCTGAAACTCTTGCCTTAATTATGAGTGCTTAGCTTTTGACTGTTTCAGCATTGTGCTTAAAAAATCATGCACTGTTTATTAATACACCAAAGTATTTTGCTAGTGTCAACAATGGACATTGTTTCTATGCTCAGGATGGTTGAGAAAGTAGTCTAAACAGTACAAAAGAATATCATTCACATTATACTTACTATAATGCAATTTTAAACTGCATTTTTTAACCATTCTGAAACTACTCTTGGATAACTACTGAGCATATCAAACTTATTGGTGATAAAAGCACCAGTTTTGATGTCATCAGCATATTTCTTTATTTGGTGTTTCGATAAAGTTGGAAAAAAGTTCAAAGCAGTGTTATACAGGATAGGACCAAAAATAATACTTGCTGAATACTAAATGAAACCTCTGACCCATCTGAAAAATGACCTTAAACCAACATTTTTTGTTTCTTCCAGAACAGACAAGGCTGAACCCATTGCATAAGGTAAGGACATACTCCAAAGAATAGTTAAGTTTATTAGCAATGACAAGGAGATGGCTGTTGTTGCATGCTTTCGCTAGGTCACAATATACTACTCCAGCATCAGTCGTTCATCTTGGACCTTGCTCACATGGTCATTTAACAGTCAGGTAAGATAATGTACAACACCCCTTCAAAAAATTAGATTAACTTTTATGAGAATACCCTCATACAGATTTCCACTTTTGATTATTGGAAGCACACATCTCTTAAAAAACACTTTCAGAGAATTAAAAAAACACTTTCAGAGAAGGGACATCACACATACCTGTACAATATTTCATTACTTTGTTGAAACATCTCTCCATATGCCTTGGAGCAGTAATTGCCAATTTCCAGGCAGGTGATACAATTCCCTGCTGCAAAAAAATTATTAAATAATAATAATAAGCAGCATATTATCAGGCCGTGTACTAATAGCCTTAACTTTCTTAGAGAAGAAGAAGAATCTCAGTGGAACGTTTAAATGAACTGCAAAGAATAGTTTCTACTGATTTGCTGCAAGATCAACAATGGAGCTACATGACACTAGATATGAAAAATAGTCACCAAAGAGTTTTTTAGGCTTGATAATGTTCTGGGTGGATTTGTTTCTTAAATTATGGACCAATACATGAGTCGGCATGTCCTCGCCACGATCGAGTGGCCTCTGAAAGACATGCGTGAATGGGCGTGCCTTCGCTCAAGGTTGGGCATCAGGCTGGCAACTCGGCAGCATAAAAAATCAACTGCCAATCATTAGCAGACCGGAGTTCCGCTGTGGCGACCCCTAACCGGGAAAAATCGAAAAGATAAACAACAACAACATGTTATGGAATTAATTAAAAAAATAAAGACTTAATTATCTTTGAAGTGTTGGAATTGTAAAAGACCTAAAGAAATTCATGATCATAATGATGTTTTGAATAAAAGTACAATTTGTTATAACATGTATATTTTTCTTTTAAAGAATGCAGTCAACTGCAGAATGGTGTGGTCATCTGTTATTGGGGAATTAAATGCTTAAGCCCAATGGCCTTGTGTAAAATTTAGGGTTTCATTTACTGATAAAAGAAAAAAAGAAGAAAACAGGACAATAAATGTCATTTGCAAGAAAGTGTTCTATACTGCTTCTGAAACAATGCTACAGTAACCCTTGAATGAAAGCACTTAGGAAACGAAATACATTTACATCTTAAAATGACCTGGAAGATTGTAAAAGCCTCACACAGTTATTAAGTAAATATTCAATTTATCACAATAATACAAATGCAGATTTAAAAACACTGCAAACATAACATAATACAAAATGCAGACATAAAAACCTGTGTATTGACATACAATTACAGATGTTATGCTGCAAACATCCATGGCATTCAGCTGCCTATCTAAGAAAAGGAATGGCTATTATCCAGATGGAACCTCATGCAGGACATAGGACTAGGCAACCAATCTTCTATCCTATGTGATCACATAACCATAAACATCACAACCATGTGTTATGGAATGAGAACATGATGGACTGAGCATGCCAGTGTTTTTAGCTAACATCACACTTACGGTGTGATCCCAGGCACCGGTCCGCACTATGCTTTTTAGTGCTAAATTTATAAACCATTTATAAACCAGTCAGCAATGAATGAACAACATGCCTGCTGTATTGCTTTATCTGAATTATGTATGTAAATGTGCTTTTAAAGAGCAATACACTTTCAGTGCAGAGTTGGTGTCCACATGATTAATACTGCCTAAATGTATTAGCACTTGAAGTGACTCTACAGCTCTGCTATCAAGGAAGGTTTTAGAACTGTTCAAATGTTATTCCAAGATAGTCTGCAGCAGAGGCAAAAGGCAGATTCAGGAGCAGAGAGGTATTACCCCTATTGAATTGGTGCTCATGTTATGAAAATGCATGATACTTTCATTTTTTGTGAAGAGAGATGCAGGAAATGGGCAGCAAAAGGTATGTTTTCCATACTAAACTTTTACTCATTAACTGCCCATAATATTGTCATATTTGTTTAATATAAAACATAGGTCTGCAGCAATTTTGATCAATACAGTCTCACCTGACAGAGTATCAAACTAATGACCTAATGACACATTACTAGCACGGGTTTCAAATCTGTAACATATTTGATGAGATGAATAAGATATGTCTGTCTTTAGATGCCAGAAAAGAATACAATCTGTTTAAGCAAATTTATTGTAGTGTCACAGTCAAAAAGGTTTATCAGCAAAACAAACATATTTGAAATTGGAAGGTGGACATATTTTATAATATCTCCATAGAAACAAAAAAGAAAACAGACATTAGATAAGGGAATCCATACAGTTGTCCTAGGGCATGTGGTAGCAGCTAAGCTGTTATCTGTTATATAAATTTGCGAATTGTGTTGACTTTAGACTGGAAAAGATTTCTGAGGTGTATGCCAGGGAAGAGATACACTAGGCAGCAACAGTGACATTCCATGTTTGATCAAACAAACATTTTTGGGATGGATAAAGCATACCTAATTTTTGCATGGTCTTACAAGTTTGGTGAGTGTGTAAATTGATTTTTTAGTGTATATCAGTAGTGACTCCAACTATTTTAGTGTGGTGGGTTAGTTTAATTATTCTGCCATCAAATAAGTGAAAAGTGAGTAAGATAAGTAGCGCTGATACTGGTTTAGGTGCACAGAGCAGACGTTTAATTTTTTAGGAGTTTAGGACTAGGTTAGATCCCAGAAGCCAGGTTTTCACAGATTTTAAGGAATGTTGTATGCCTTGTTGAAGGCAAAAGACAGAGGGAAGTAAAGAGATGATGGAAGTGTTATCTGTGCACAGGATCAGATTGGAGCTGGTTAGTATAAAGGGCAAAGTGTTGATGAGTATACTGAAGAGAACTGGGTTAAGGCTAAATCCTTGGGGATACTGATTAGGATGGGGAGGAATGTAATGAAAGCTTGTGGACATCTTACACTCTGAGTTCTATGGTGAATGTCAGATTCAAACCACATGATGGCTTTGTCTGATAAGCCTATCTTGGAGAGTCTGTGAAAGAGTAAGGAGTGTGAGACAGAATAAGAAGATCAAGGAATACAGAGGACACTGAGAATTTTTGTTCCTCAAGGTATCTGCGGTACTAAGAAATGAGAAAATAGCTGCACTGGTGCTATGAGATGGTCAGAAGACGTTTTGGCATGATGAGAAGACAACATGCTTGAGGAGGAAAGCCATCAACTGTGAGTGGATACATTTCTGTAAGAGTTTTGAGAGACTGAGATTTTTAAAGCTTTTATCAGTTTAAGATCTAAACTCACCATCATTGAATATTGAGTGCAGCCTTGCTGCATATGTAACGCAAAGTATTGTGTCTGCTTTTGAATTGTGACAAGTGAAGGTCATAGTTACTGAACTTTGGCATTGTAAATGCAACACTCAGCAATATGATATTTTGTTTGTTTGTTGGTCTTTCTAAATTAACTAAGTGACTGAGTCACCAGTACTTGAAAATGAAGCATTAAGTATGTTCTCATGTTAAGAACAGAATGTTCAGGGATCCCGCAAGAGGCATCCTCAAAGATATTTGAGTTAATTCCCTTGCTCAGGCTAACAGCTATTGAATAGGTGATGAATCCATAGCTTCATAAAAAGTGCCAGTTTTGCATATTGCATAACACTAATAAACTTCAGTGCTCTAAAACTGTTTAACTTTATTTTTCAGTGTATCATTCTGTTTTGCTTCTCATCTCTTTTGCTTTATACAAATTAGTCTAAGCTACTATAATAATAATAATAATTTGATCTCTAAGCAATTTACATATTTCATACTACTTCAGTTTTGCTGCCACTTATTAAAAGTTTGAAAATGTCATTCTAATGACTTATTATTGAGTTGTTGATAACCTACTGATTTCAAATCAGTCTACATTTAGTGTGCATCACAGACTAATTTCATATTTGTCTGCATTGACAAACAGCCTCCTACATTGCTGAACAGCACCTTGTATTCTGGGTTAATGCATATAGCTTTTTGTAAACGCTTCATAGTGAGGTCTATAAATCATAGCGGGCTGCCTTCAGAGCTAGGTCATTTGGGATTTAACACTATAAGACTTCCATTTCTGCAGAAGAGCAAACACTTTCATTTTCTTTCATTACATCAAACTGTGTGCCATGTCTGTTCAGCTCATTTTTGTTAGCTTTTTAAAGTATCTGTTCAAGGACTAACCAAAAAAAAAAACATCAACTGTCTTGCTATTGGGGAATTATTTAAATTCTCAAGTTAGAAAACTAAGAATAATCATAATGCTTTATTGTTTTGATGCATTCCTCACAAACAAACTAGCTGAATTTATACACAAGGGCCAGAGTGTTATGACATATGTTGGAAGTTCCATAAATATCCATTCTGTGTAACTTCAGATACATGTTTTACTAATGCTAGCGTTTTACTTTCGTAACTGTCTTTATTTCTAAATCTTTATTTCAGTTTAACATAAAGAAGGTACATACACACGTTACTTCAGTTTGCTTTTTAATTAAAAATGGTAAAATCAGGATATGGAAAAGGATATCAATGAAAAAAGAAAAAGCAAAAAAGCAAACAAAAGTTTTGGCAATGAAACTCAGGCACTGAGTTTGTCGTTTTGGCTAATACTGACTCTCATTATTCACTTTTATAAGGCTGGTATTCATAATTCGGGCCTTCATTAATTTAGACCAGTAATCCCTGAAGAGTGGAACTATGGCCTTATACAAATAATGTAATTCAGGCTGACTACAGAAATAAGGAGGCGTTTGGGTAAACACACCTCTATAACAGAAAAATTCTAACATGCTTAAGGCATAAGTGTTAGGGTGAGAGATATTATGAAGATAAGGAGTATTAAACAGTTGCATATTTCAAAAATTCCTAGAGATAAATTTAAAAGGGCCTCATTTGCATACAGAATGTGTAAAGGACCCTGAACTTATGCCAATAAGCAACAATTTACCCATGGAATATGTGAGTTAGGTGACAAAGTAATTAGCTGACTAGAATTGAAAAATGAACATTTACAACTTTACTTTTTAAAAGGTGATATAATTACTTCAAGAAATAGTTGCTTTATTGTATTTTAGTGTTTTTGGATACTTGGACAAACTACTGAAGGGGTTGTTGGGCGAAATCATTCATTACTCAGTGAAGTGCTTGTGCATACTTGGACAAACTATTGAAAGGGTTGCTGTGGGAAATTATTTTGTGCCATTTTAGTACTTGTGCATACATGGACAAACTATTGAAAGGTTGTTGGGAGAAATCATTCATTTGTCCCAGTCCACTTCAAGAAACACATCACATGGAATGACATTTGACAGCCTTTATTAAATTTCCATAAACATAAATGTTACTCAATATTCATTAATTTCAACCAAACATGATACAGGTGAAACAACATCCATGTAACATTATCATAGGACAGGACCGCATAAACCTGCTCATCCTGATCAGTAAGCAGTGTCCATACCTCCATTCACCTACTTATGAAGCAACTTACCAATCACTTCCATTAACATTTATCAGTACTTATCAAGCAGGTAACTGCTCACTTTCATTCCCATTTATTGCATTATACCATCAACCAAATAAGCAGCTTCCTCCGCTTACTTATGTACTTATCAAGCAGTGTAACTGCTCACTTTCCTTTCCCAACTTATTGAATTGACCATCCAACACCAGAGGGGGAGCAGAAGAGGGCAAGCCTGTCCCCTCTTTTCCACCCTATCCAAATTACACATAACCACATCCACACTAATAAAAAGAGGGAGGAAGGGCGGGTAGCAAGTTCATGCCAAAATGTGACTCCTACTCCAGTTATACTTGCCTAACATCCTTTAAGCCCCTCCTTAACCCTACCTCACTTCCTCCCAAACCTCATCCATTCCTATTAAACCCTATCCTCCACCTATCCTCTCAATTCCTGCTACTCTGTTTATCTAACTCCCCCTTGAAGATGTCCCTAGACAAACTGGTCTGCTCCAAACCTCATTTGACCCAGCCCACTTCAAGAAACACATCACATCAAATGACATTTGACCACCATTAATACATTTCCATGAACATAAATGTTAACCAATATTCATTCATTTCAACCAAACATGATGCAGGTGAAATAACATCCATGTAACATTATCTTAGGACAGGACAGCATAAACCTGCTCATCCTGATCAGTAAGCAGCATCAGTACCTCCACTCACCTACTTATAAAGCAGCGTACCCGCTCACTTCCGTTACCATTAATTGCATTATACATTCAACCAAATAAGCAGCTTCCTCCGCTTGCTTATGTACTTAACAAGCAGTGTAACTGCTCACTTTCCTTTCCCAACTTATTGAACTGACCATCCAACACCAGAAGGGGAACAGAAGAGGGCAAGCCTACCCCTCTTCTCCACCCACCAGCCTGACCAGGCTGTTCCTCTCTCCACCAAACTTCTATCATCAAGCCACCATTAGGGGATAATGCCAAACCTCATTCGGTGTACAATAATTACCAGGACATTACCAGCCCCTGGCAATTACCTAATGATTACCATGGCATGACCTGCCACTGGACCAGGAAACCTCAACCCCCAACCACTGAAACTAAATAAAAGCAATTGCATACCACCCTTCACATAGCAACGCCCTTTTACCTGTCCAATGACATGTAGAAACAACCCAAAAACTTTCAAATACCATTTAACAGCTGCGTTGCTAACACCAACTACCTATTATAAATAGTAAGGCACCTAAACCCCATGATAGCTTTAGCAATCTGACCCCTCTTCGCTCTATCAGTACCCTTGAATACCACCAGCAATATACTAGACTTGAAAATACAATATACCACCTGGTCGGAATAAGATTAGTGACATGCTAACTTCATCCAGAATGTAGCAAATAAACCATACCCTTCTCTCCTTCAAGTACAGTAAATCAAAGCCATACTTTCCATGCAAGGACACCCCATCTAGCTCACCACCTGAACCCACTTACTCAATGCAACCCACTAATCCCCTTCCCCTGAAGGATACAACCCTACCAGAGCTAATCCAAGAAAAAAACCCAGCTACCAATAAAACAGTGTAAATTCACTCCTGATGCTTCCCACCCAAAACAACCAAAACAAACCATTACATTGTAACTATTGGGAAGAAAATATAACAATTCCATATGTGGCTGCCTTGCTGGAAGACCATGATCTCTTTTCACACCATTCCATCAACTGACATCAACCTCGACCCCCTCTCTCACCTGTCAAAGCCACCTTCCTTCAACCTACCAAGTAATGCCCAGTAAGCCAGTCTCCATTTGCAACCTCCAAGGGATCTGTAAAAGAAAAACTGTAAATACTTCATTCACACATAATCACAACTTCTTAATGACAGTATGCACCACCACTGGCATATCTCCTTCATCAACTGCTTAAAATGCATTTACTACCACATACAACACACCAATGAAATTTAATCTGTGTTAACAAAACTATCCGCAACATTTCCTCCAAACCTCACAGATTTATGATGCAACTAATATCCATACGAAATAAACAAATGATTGCATTAAAAGGCCCATTCTATAAATATAACACTCTTTTCCCAAACAAGTAGTTCCCAACAACATTGTTAACCATAATTAAGGCAAAGAAAAAAACATCCATAGTCATGCTATTATATCCTAGCAACCAAACATGAAATGTAACCCCCCTCCCCCCAGCTCTACCTATATTCCTTTTGGACACGGCAACAATCACTTAAATAAGAACAACACACAATGCACTCTGGATTAAGGAATCTTACTTACCTGAAGCTGTCTAGTTCATCAAAACCTTAGAGCCATTAACCTAGTAACTACCACCGCTCCTGAAATTGGTGCCACTCCTCCCACCAACAAATATCAAACCCTGCTATAACTTGCCTTCAACATACCTTATCCTCCCTTGGCCTTACACTACCCAGCTGCACCAACCTTGAAATGCCCTAATGAGTACAAAACAAACACTTGTTAACATACCATCTACCAGACATCAACCCAGCCTCCCCCAGCAGAATACCTTACCTCCAAATACAAGTGCATAATAACCATAAATAAAATGAATATAGATAAACTGACTTTAAGGGCCCTAGCACCAGGAACCTAGTGACTTCCTATGCCTGTAATTACTGCACATCCACCCCACCTGTAGAAACCCCCCAGACCCCCCATAACAGATCTGCAATCCTGCTTTACTCAGCCCCCAACATACTCCTTTACTTGTTGATACACTACGCAAACTGCACCAAGTTCACCATATTTTGCTAAACTGGGAATAAAAATAATCCCCTGTGATCCCTTTGTACACAACTCCAACAAACAGAACATCTAGCCCCTCAACATCAACTACCTTAACTATTTCCTGCAGTACAGTGACTGTTTACATTACACTCCCCCAGTCAAGTACATTTATGCACCATTCCATCAATGACAACAGCCACTGGCACATGCACCGTCACACCCCTAGTCCTACCTTACCTTGACCCAAACAGACCTCCTTACATAACCCCCTATGCACCATTTCAGCACCAAAATCTACAATCCCATTATACACTAGTCCAACCAAAAAAATCCACATAAAGCATCCATTACCTTTCAAAATTATTTAATCAGGGTGCTGACCACTGGTCACTCAGCACATGCCCATCTCTGGCCTTCCTGTGCACCGCCCAAGCAGAAATGGCATCCATTGAACCAGCTCCAACACCTCCAACTCTCCTTCCCTCTGGTCACCAATCACACCCACTCGATTCTGCACCTCTGCAATCTGAATAGTTGAGCAGCACGATAGGTACGGCCTGCAACACAGCAAACCACTAACAAATCCAACCCAAGCAAACACCAAGGAAAACCCAATACTCCCCTTAAACAATCCCCAACACTCCTTTACTATGCCCCCAACATGCCTCCTCACTTACCCCCACACTACCCCAAGATACCAAATCTGACATGCCTTAATGAGCACCAAATAAACAGGACTACCTGTGACTTCATTGTGCACACTCCAGCATCCAAAACATCCATCCCAACAGAATACCTTACCTTTCAAGCAACTTCCTTCAGGCCACTGACTGTTGCTCACTCTGCACTCTCCCATCTGTGATCTCACTGGACAGTAAATGCACCAGCCTCCATCTCATGTATCGACTTGCTTCCAATTGCCGACCAATGCCCAATCTGAACTTCACCACCTGCAAAAGAAAGAAACTGTAAATTTTCATCACCTTAATGACAACCTAAGTACTGCCAGGGGCCTACCCTGTTCATAAACTGCACAGCCACTACACTGGCTCCCACCCCCCCATCCCCAAGACCTTGCAACTTTGTCGCCTTCACCCCTATGATTTCTCCCTAATATTCTTCATTTGGATATGAAAGAGTCCACACAAAAGGCACCCAGCCTGAAATCGAACTGGAGAACCTCTAGCTGTGGAGTGACACAACTGCTGCACCACTGCCCCATCCTGGCTAGTGTGGTTCTACTTGTGTGTACCACAAGCCACCACTAGGAATCCATAAGTGTACCTACACAGCTTCCCTGACTCATCTGAAATAATTAAAATGGGAGCCTGCAACCGTCACCACACATGCACAGCTCACCCTACACCTCAGGAGCCCAAAGCCCATGAAAACCTATTTACAGATCTCTCCTTTCTCTGACTGAAAAAAAAAACCCTCCACACAGCCACCACTTAATATTTCACAAAATGCCAGTCCCACCTACAGAGATGCCACCACAGAACCAAGTTACAGCATAAACAAGGCCTCCAAAGAAAAGCCTGTAATCATCCTGCCCCATGCCCCCTGTCTATCACACAACACACAAAATATTCGTCAGACTAAAGATCTTACACTAACATATATAACACACAAGAGCACCTTCATCCAACCCGTCTTGTTAACTTAAAAATCATCTTCTCCTAACTCCCCTTAGGTTTGCTAGAGCTCTCAAAGAAATCAATGATTGACCAAGCAGACATCAGCATGGTAACACACGCCATTTCTATTCTGCCCCTTTAGAAGAGGTATACTTGGTTTATTAGCCTTTAGAAAATCAGAATTCATACAGCCACATGTTTCCAGATGCCATTCCTCATCATCCAATGAAGCAGACACCACAAAACAGGAAAGAAAATGCAAACTGTTTGAGAAAAAGTCAGCTTTGTAAGTCATAAACCACAGCTAAGAAATCTGGACAAAGCCATGAAAAGTGGTACAACTAGAAACACATTTTGAAATATTGCTCTTACAAACTTTCAAAATTGACAGAATAACAGGTTTTTGCATTAGCATGAATTTTTTTTTGGAGGGTATGAAGTCTACATCTCAAATGTCTGTCATTATTTTCTAATTCCAGTCTTTAATGTTTTGCCAGTAATTTGCCAGAAAACCACAATTTTATGCAAAATGAACCAAAATAAAGCAAAATCTTGACTATACAGTTGAGAGGTAGTCAGTCTTGACCTCCTTCAATGGCTACCTTAACCACCTCGTATGTGCGGAAGCAGCTGTTCCTCACCAGTACCTCAAGGCCCGCGAAATTACCACTGAACCCATCACTACAAAAGCAATCACAGAGTCAGACCCCACCAGTGCAAGACCTCCCAGCCCATCAGCAGAGCACCACACCAAGTCCAGCAGATCTGGTGCAAAACAAGGCTCTGTGAGCTGCTGTCACAATGCAACAGTGGCAATGGCTCAAGAGCCTTTCAGCAAAAAAATAGCATCACCACTAAGCCCACACCGGACCAACCACACTCGTGGGTTACTCCAAGTCCAGCAATCCTTCTCCTGTGTTCAAGGCATGCACTGCAACCAACTCTGGCATCTCCCCCTCTAATATCAACTCTCACCACCACAGAGGCAAACCCCTCACCACCAACACACAGGCACACAGAAACCGATTAACCGATCGCCAAGCTGTAGCCAGGCCTTTACCAAGTTAATTGCCTGTCCCCTTTCTGTTGATAGGAAGTCAAGCACAGAGCATGCGTAACCACTCACCTGCACCACAAAGCCTGTGAAAGGGAAAGTAAGAAAAACAAAACACAGTCTGTACCCTGAATGGTGGAAAGGAACCCTCAAATTGACAACCGGGAATGGATGACGTCCAGCCCTGACCCTAAATAGAATCACAGCAGCATTCACTCACACAACAGGGAATCAAAGCCACCCACACTACAGCTACCACACCAGAGCCACAAACAACCTAATGTACTGCACAAGCAACCACTCTCACCACATCAAGCCCAACCTGCCAATACAATCCCAACCTCTGCCCAAGGATGGACATCCACACATAAACACACCAAGCCACAATCCCTGTCCTCCATGACTCACCCATGTACATGAATAGAAACAGCTATGCCAAACTTTTTTCTTTCTTTTTTTTTTTCTCCCATTAAACCCCAAATGGACAGTGCATGTGCACTGCCCCCACCATCAAGAGTGCACCCGCAGCCACATAAAAACACCCACAAAGTACACCAAGTGGCCAGCACCGCAGAAAAGAACAGAAACCTGTCCCAACCCCTGAGAACACCACATCCACCCAAGCTGACAGAAAAGGCCCCACCAGCAAACACCACAATGGTGAGCAGCAACTGAGAAAAGCCAACATGGGACCCACACTCCTGAACCAGTGCTGGAAATTTAAACAAAACTGTAGCTCTTACAGATCTAGTATGACAAATTAACTCAACAATCCACACTTTTGCCAAGACAGTAAATTTATGGATGTGCAGTAGCATGACTCCCCTGTAGGACTCGAAATGCTACTTTACCTGTATTACCATAGTACAGCCCACAGCTTAAATCTATACACCAGAACTGCTCTTCCCTGCCAGTCCATCCCAACTATGATCAGAACAACAAACACTTTGCCAAAAGAAAAAAAATATATATACTACTGCTACTAAAACTTTAACATGATACATCTACTAAACAACACAACCAAGGTGGTGATGAACAGAATCAGGCAACTAGATACTGAAAACCTTTGTTTAATCCCAACAATAGTCAAACAAATAAAAAAAAAAAACAGACAAAATCCACTTCCAATAACGTTAAGCGCACTTTCAATTTATCAAATACAAAGCTTCATCAGAGCCCACCTCTTCCATAGACCACTAGTCTAAGTCCTACCTGACCACACCAACACCTACAGGTCGTCGGGGGACACAGAACTTGCTGTAGCAAGTTCACGCCAAAATGTGACTCCTACTCCAGTTACACTTGCCTAACATCCTTTAAACCCCTCCCAGCCCTATCCTCCCCCAATCCTCCCAATTCCTGCTACTCTATTTATCTAAACCCACCCTCCTAACTAAATATACCAACTCCGAGATTGCACTATACTGGGAAAAAGGGCAAAGTTCACGCTGGAGATCAAGTGGTTAATTTCCCAAGGAAAGAATTTTAGTAGTCCATGCTTTTAGTTTAATGGAGTTTCAGTGAAGTCATGTCTGCAATTTACAACTCAGAAAAGTGTAAATTTGATAAGAAGAAGTAGACGCATATCTACTAAACCCCTCCTCACTCCCTAACCATAAAACTCCTCTTCTGCTCTTTCCCACAGATTATTGCTTAAACTCACATTCAGGTTTTAGTGCGAGCAGTACTCCATACTCACAGCTGTTTACCTGAACTCACACTTAAGTTCATGCATGAGCAGCAGCCTAACCAAGCTACAAGAAGCTAGAGTCCCAGATTTGATAATGTGTGTCTGTGTGTGTGTGTGTGTGTGTGAGACAAACTGAAATGCTGCCAGTCCAGCTTTCTGTAATTTTGTAAATAATCATATGTCATTTGTGAATAATAATATGATCCATAGGCCTGTCTTACAAATGTAGGAGAACTATATGTTATATGGATAGTGCAAGAGTGTGCGGTGAACTGTATGTTATGTACTGAGCTTCGAGAATATAACCACAGTGTACCCTACTGGAAAAGAATAGAAATGTATATAAACTATATTAATAGCAGAAGTTGGAACATGCAGAATTAACCTGCAAAACTTCAGGAAAATAAGTTAAAAGTGTTTTATGATGTGCTATAAAAAAGTTTCAGTGTAGCAAGCAGACACTATTTCTAAAGTTAGAGGTTTTCTTATTGTTTAAAAACAGAAATAATTACTAGGTTCCAAATGTAAAAGTGTTAATTGTTTTACGACTTCCAGTTCTAGGCAACTTTTGAGAGATAAGTATTTTTCACAGAGAAATGCTTTAGCCTGGGAACGGGAGGTAGATGACAAATAGTGATATCATCCAGCTGACCCAGCAGTAATGTTTTGATTATTAATTTAAGAACTATCTCAGAGAGTGAGTCTGTGCATTTTGTATCTTGTCTTTGATCTGAAAATATCCATTCAGCACTTTTCATCTGTATTTGCCTTGCTCTGTAAGTAAGATTTAGGTATAGTGTTTCTTTTAGAGATAGATAGGAATACAGTATGATTAGTTTAAATGTTTTCTGTATTTATTTGAGACTGTCCTGCAATGTTATTTTAAAATATTTCCTGTCTTTCTGAACTCGGCACTCACTGTGTTGAGTTATTAAGGATTGTCTTGTCATTTTATTATTTATTATTAAATATATTTAAACCTTTTAATTGGGCTGGTTTGTTTAGAGATATTTACGATCTTATGGTACTTGCATATGTATTTGGTGACACTGAACAGGCCATTCTTAAATAGCTTTACAAGTCTTGGTCAGACTTACCATTTGGATAATAGTAACATTACACAGTAACACTGGTCACCCTTTGGGAAGGTCCTTAAAGTAGATGATAAGGGGTGCTGGTGGCAATGCTAACTACCGTATGGTCTGGGCAGAAGGGGTCATAGCTAGTAAGCCTGTGCCAGTGTTTCCCAGGTGTGTGTTTGTGTATAAATCAAATCTCAATGTGTGTGTGTCTGTGTGTGTGTGTGTATGTGTGTGTGTGTGTGTGTGTGTGTGTGTGTGTGTGTGTGTGTGTGTGTGTGTGTGTGTGTGTGTGTGTGTGTGTGTGAGCTACTTGGGCAGGGACATGAAGCACTGGTATGGACAGTGAGAGTGCTGGGAGGTCTTGACTTGGAACCCTGGGTAAGGACTCAAGTCTATAGCTGTGCCAGTGGGGAGTTTTATTGGGGATCTGGAGAAAGAGGGAGAAACAAGCCCCAGACTGACTGTGATCTCTGTGTGCTCTTAAGGGAAATTGTGCTTCACTGTGTGTGTACCTGTCATCTTCCCAATGTGGACATCCTTCACTGGTGTTAGTGGTGAGGATTGACGCTCCTTGATTACTGGGCCAGTGCAGAGGTGTCACAATGTGTATAAATGTACACACACAAACACATAAATATCTATATTATATACATATATGTATTATACATAGAGAGAGAGAGATGTATATATGGATTCCATCTCATTGGTTGAGTGTGAGTGGTTGATAGTTGACTGTTTATGAATTACTAAACAGCTGGTCCACAGATGTCTGAGATTAAACAATTCCCAGGGTTGGCGAATATGGACTTAGCCTGTGTTCACCTGGTCTGAAGACTTTATTATCATAATTTTGAAAATTACAATATTTTGTGATCATATAGTCAAATCGTTAAGTTGAAAGTGGTAATGCTGGAGGTTTACAATGTCGAACATGACCACAGCAATGATCAACATTCAAACTTCCAAAATTTCAGTATCGAAGGTCCATGTTTCCATTTAAATTTCTGTAGGGGGCAAGCTCCCCTGCACCCACCACACCCCCTGCAAATCAAATATAACAACTCCGAGATCGCACTACAGTGAGGAAAAGGGCAAATTTCCTGATCCTCACTGTACTACGATCTCTATTCATAACATTGATGTCATATCAGCAAATGTATACTCACTTTTGCTAATGTAACTTCGATCACTTTCAGTTCGTTATTGCAGACATTTTGACAGCACACATTCGAACAACAGAGTTTCAAGTAAGTACCATTCCACATTATGATAGTAAACTATCTCAAGTTAGTATGTGTATTTCACAATGGATATGGAGGTTGCAGAGGGGGATGCTCCCTGCACAAAAAAAAGATGTTTTGTTTATTTGCTTTTCATGAGCTGAGGCTATATTACGGGTATTTCATTTATGTAGTAGGAATGTGAGATGTGTGCAAGATGTCCCGCTTACAAGAGTGTACAATCCCATACCTTTCTATAGTCATACTTAGACCTTTACAATAACTACAAAAGTTTATCTAAGTTAGACCCTCTTGGAGGATCCAAGTATATTTTAAGAAACTGATGATGGCTCCAAACTTGTGATTGACCAGTTGGTTGATAATGCTAGATTACGGCATTGCATAAAAAGCCTTAACTAAATCAAAATAAACTGGCAGCAGGCAGTAGCCCTCTTTGAGTGTTTTCGTACTTCTTTCAAAGAAGTAAA